>NC_081180.1:82367989-82592989 GCF_029867415.1 Vicia villosa | reverse complement strand
ATGTGAACGAAAAACTGCTTGAAGACCTTCAAGTTATGGGATTTCCACAAGCAAGAGCAACAAGAGCACTCTATTATTTTAGTTAGTTAGTTGGTTTCATGAAATTAGCTAACTTGGATATACACCTTAACAAATATATTTTTTCTTTACTAGGAAATACAAGCTTAGAGGATGCTATAACTTGGATGATTGATCATGAGAATGACACTGATATTGATGAGTTTCCATTGGTAATAGTTTTACGACATCAAATGCTTGATACATAATATACTTAAACAAATGATGTTAAAGGGTTTATCTGGTACGATTCGTCAAAAAATTATTATGTCAAATCCTGTCTTGGTAGAAAATTAATAAATTATGAAGCCAGTGGCAGAGATAGTGAAAACTTGCCCGGACTTCATATTTTTTCTGGTTCCGCCAATATATATATATATATATATATATATATATATATATATATATATATATATATATATATATATATATATATATATATATATATAAGTATTTGAGTTGGGGGATAATTGTTATGGAATTCCCTCTCTTTTTTATGAAATGTAAAGACCCAAATACCAATATAAACCACTCTTACATGTACTCATTTAGCATTTCATGTAAACCATTCGCATTTAAGCATGAACACAGTTCTGAGAGTAAAACACCATACAGTACAATTAAGTTAGAGTTAGATACTCTCTTTTTCAGTAAAAACGTAAACTAAGGGTACCACATAAATATGCATATCAAATGCAGGTCCACTGTCACACTCTAATAAATTTGTCTCCATCTTTGTGCATACCAAGAAGAGGAACCTTCCCTCTGCCGACACTCATTATATAATGAAATTTTCACTACAATGATCTTACTACTATTTTAAGTTCAACAACATTAATGTCTTCTCACGTTATGACTCTCTTTGAAGTGTTCACTCATAGTCAACCAAAGAAATGATGAAAAATTCTTAAAACCCTCCTGTTTTTCAGGATTATGCTAGGTGTGTCAGATAATTGATTGCATTAGTGTGAAAACTTGAAGGAAGTCAATATAGACTATAGAGTCACATTTTTTTATTAAATTTCGATACACTAGTTTATATTGCGATGAAGAGTAGCTTCAATTAGTATAACTATAACTATATATATATATATATATATATATATATATATATATATATATATATATATATATATATATATATATATATATATATATATATATATATATATATATATATATATATATATATATATATATATATATATATATATATATATATATATATATATATATATATATATATATATATATATATATATATATATATATATATATATATATATAAACTACTCGTGTTTGGAGGTCCTACTCCTGATGATAACAAGCAGAGTAGGTGAAAGTAGTTATTTATGCAAGACAAACTTGTTTGGTCCAAGGTTGCATGACCTGTACAAACTCTACTTCCATTGTTCACATAACTAAATCAAACGTTCAACTCAATTTGACTCTTTTATTTCATAAAGTTTATAAAACTTAAAAAAAAAAAAAATCAATTTTACTATGTGTACCCAATTTTATTATAAGTCACTTTTCACACATATATACCAACTTCAAACAATATTTCCAAAAAAAAAAAAAAATTCAAATTTTCAATCAAATACTAATGCATAATTAGTTAAAACATTTAAAAATCACAGGTTTTGAAGTGTAGGTTCATTTTTGATCTATTTTGCATTCCATTCCTTGTAGAACAGTTTGACTTGTCTTCAAGCTATCTAAAAAAGGACTGGTTCTACAGAAACCCTCGTTTAGCCAACAATTTCTCTGCAGGTGAGTCTGTACCAAAATCCAAGATTCATAAAAGCCAAAAATCACATAATTCTCATAAATAAATCACATAAATGACACACTGGTGAACTAAAAAGACACCACATAAATCACATAGGATATCAACTACCGCAAACAATACAATTTTAGAAAAAATAATCAAAATAAAGATAGCATATGAAAATCACAGAGATACCAAAAAATATGTGACTGGAACTTGTCACAGGGTACTGTTGGTTGGGATTTCGTCAGAAGGCAAAATCCAGCCAAGGGAGTATGAAAGCGGAGTCGAGTCGACCATAAACAATATATGGAGAAGTCGACTGGGCCTGAAGACAGAAGTAGTCGAGTGGACATGAAGAGTTGGGAAGTCCAGTACAAGAGAATGGCCCAATTGAAGCCAGTTCGCACGAAGTAAAGTAAGACGTGGGTAACCAAAATGTAGAACGTGGGTCCAATAGAGGAAGAAATGGGAAACTCTAAGGATACACGTTGCGTACAAAGAGACGAAGGCCTCCAAAAAGCAGTTACAATTTTATATAAAAAAAATTGTAAATAGTTGTAGGGGTGTTCAAACTTACGCAAAAATGTACGATATCACTCAAAGTAACCAAGCTACGAGCGAAATGAATCAAGCAAGGGCAGGGTACGTTTGAATCACCAACTTTCTTTCAATTTCAAATGTCATGTCATTTACCTTTTCTTTCTTTCCAAGTTTTACTAGTACTCTTTACAAGTTTTGTCCTTCTCTTTTTAAAGTTCTTTGAACGTTCTTTCATTGAAAACAAACGGCTTCGACACCGTGTCGAACGCTTTTACAACATAATCCACTTGTAACTATTGTTAGAACACTTTGAAAACTGAAGCGCTGGCCTGAGATTCCCTAGTCGATCTCGCAAAGTAACCTTTAAAAAGATACTAGCGTTGTTTACCAATTTCCAAGTAAACAGGTAGATAGCCAAAAGATAATGTCAAATATCACAAAATAGCATTAGTCAATCCAAAATGACAATAATTATCCAAAATGCAAATGTCATGATATGTAATGAAAAAAATCATGGTAAGTCCGCTACAAGATCGATAGAAGAGACATCAATTGTAGGATCAGAAATAACATCCGTAGGATATGGATCAACAGTTGAAGGATCTACGAAAAAACAAAAGCGGGACTATGAAGATGTTCAACAACACCTTTCAAAATTTCCACTACATCCAGGACACGAGTTTCACTTGATTTCATCTTGGTTTTGATTTCTTCCTTCATCTTCTCCCGGAGCTCTTCAGCTTCATTGGCTATAGCTTCAATGCGGCTCATAACCTGGTCTTCACGAGCCTGATTATCCGCCAAAATCCTATTAAACAAACCATTAAAATATGCTTTCGCATCATCAGAAAGCAACCCATTAGATGATGAACCAGCTTCTTTAGAGGAGCTAGCTCTCTTCTGCTGCTTCAGTTTGAAAACTTTGTCCTTATAAATCCAGCTACCATCTTTGTCCAATAAATAGTATTCCTTGCTCTTGTTCTTGTCCTAGTAGTAGCACATCAAACTAAGAGCAGTTGAGTCGACAGGCTTTAGTGTCTTGACCAATTCCTCTTCAGATGATGTGATACCATTCAATTCTAGAATAAACTGAATAAATGAGGAAAAGAATAAAGAAGTCTTCATAAATGTCCTACAGTGCTCAATTCTCTACATAATAAACTTAACCCAGTTGAAGTGGATATCACTCATAAAAGCCCACATAAAATGCGGGTATTTGTCGTCAACTCTCACCCAGTTGTGAAGCTTCATGTACAACATCATCACAACAATCTAATGAAGCATTCTCATTTCAAACTTCATATGTCTGATGTGGAAGTTTTCCATATTCAAATTGTCCCCAAAAACTGACTTGGAGATCTTCTTAACCATATTAAACTTAACGATATCCAGAGCACTTGTGGTGCAAATTCATCCCCTTTTGCCCACAAACCAAAATGTGTGTAAAAGTCCTTCAACGTGAATTTAATCAACTTGTTGCTAAACCGACATTCTAAACCTTCAGCAGTCACAGACAGATTAGAATAAAAATCTTTGACAAGGATGGGATCAAATTTCTAATCCAACTAAGAAACTTCAGCATCTTATGTTTATCTAGTAGAGCCAAAAATTCTTAGCTAAGTTGTTCATAAAGTATTCTGATTCAACAGGTTTCTTTAGAAAATCCTTAATATATGTTGTTTTATTTATATTTTCATAATAACTTTTTTGTATTAAAAAAATTAAAGATATATGTAATGTTAGTAAAAGAGAGAAATTTAAATTATTATTTTAAACTTTTAAAGTATGGAAATTTTGGTGACCAAATGGATTAAGTATTGTCAAAAATAATAGATTTATTGTAGATGATTATTTTTGTATTTCTTTATTAGTTTTTATATTACTTTTGATTAAAGAATATTTATTTTATATTCCATTATATTTATGGCTCTCCGTAAAAACTCAAAGAAATCGAATGAGGACAAATTTCTCTCGTGACAAGGATAAAGAATAGATTTAGGAGTGGGGACAGAGACATGGATGCATACTGAATCCCCCAGATCACACTCATCTCTTCCTATTGACATCCCTAAGTTTTAGGGGATTTGCCATTTCTTTTCCAAAATTTACTGTTTTAGAATATACAGTTTCCCTAACTAGGAAATAAAGATGGTGTAGTTATAGGTTATAAGGTCTTGGACAAAAATCGGTTGCATTGTCTACATCATTGAATTAATTACATTAACATCTTAAAATAGTAAAATAGATGAAGAGAAAGCTACTGGACTTGAATCAAGCATGATTGGGATGGATAGAGAGTCAAAATTTAAGTAAGGCAAAGGTCAAGCAGCTATCAATCTATTTTTTCCAAATCTTTTTTTGTGGACAATGTCACTTTGAAATAACACGTTGCGAATATTTTATGATGTTTATCCTAAGGGTAGGTTTGCAAATAACTATCAGATTACTATAGACAACGCAATTCACATGGCATCCAAAATGGGCCTAACAATATAAATGCACATACACAACATGATCCAACTAACCCCATAAAGGAGGAAGAAGAAGAAGTTGAAGGACTTTAAAATAGATGAATTTAGTGAGAAAAATATAAAGGTATTTGATATGAATGATCAAGAAAGGTAAACGAAGGTGTGTGTGGTTACATCACTTGGGAGTTTTGAGGCATCGAACCTCGTGGCCATTCCATAATCACGCTTTAACAACATGTGCTTTCATCACATACCAAACCAATTTTACTTTATTTATTCATTCATTCATTCTCAATTCCTTCTGGCTTCCAGTCACTAGTACATTAGTTTTTTTTTATTAAAGTTTATATTCCCAATTAGGCTCATATTTTAATCTTACATATACTCATTTGACCAAGACTGGTAAAAAAGAGGGAAGTTTACACACGTATTCCAGGAGACAAACTATTTTTAAGAAAGCAAAGAAGCATCCTACATCTATAATATTAACAACTCTATTATCTCACACTTGAGACATGTATATTATATAATACTCCATCCAAAACGGAATTATTTTATCATATGATATCTCTTTAAGAGTCTCACATAATATAATCTAACATCAGACAGTATATAAACATAAACATATAATTATATGCTTATAAGAGAGCCATTTCCACCCTATAAGCCGATTATAAACCGATTTTATAAGAATGAATTATAAGAGAGCCATTCCAGTTCAGCTTGTTGGACTATAAACCGACAATGACTACAATTCAACTATTCAATTCAGTTTTTATAACATTGATACATAAAGAGACCACAGTTACCATAAATACTCAATCGAATCTCAACTTTCCTAAAGTTTTAATAGGGTTAAAATGGTAAATACTTAGACTTCTTACCTATTTACGCACAATTCTCTCCATCTATATGGAAAAGAAATAGTGAAAAGATAAAATAAAGATAACATATACTACTATCAAGAGCATTCATTACCCGACAGCTTCATTCTCAGGAGATTTGACAAAAAAAGAATCATAACACAAACGGAAAGATATTACTGATATTAGAGATGTTGGGCCAGTACATCAATGAAAACTGAGTATTGTCTCAGTATCAAAAACACCCTCCTTACATTAAATTTTCAAACACAGAAAGAACTTCTACACCTCATAGAAGCTGTTAGAGTCAAACTGGCTTTGGTCAGTGGCAGGCTCTTTAATATTACCACCACCGACACTGAACTTAGATAAGTTGCTAAGTAACAAAAGTTTAATGGCTCTACTATACCAAAGCTTCATTCACCTTCCCCCTCATTTATGGAAGGTAAACTAAAAATTTAACCTCCATTTTGCTCTATTCCGAAATGGAAACCGAGCTCCAACACCTTTGTTGGTTTCTGCATGAGTATAAATATTCACTCAGGTCTGCATAACACCTGTGAATTTTTATGCTCTATTTACAGATTATATATAGAGGCATAAACAAAAAACTTCCACAAAGAACCGAATGAAACCCCTACTCTAAAACCTAAACGTTAGTAGTCAAAATCTAGTGACTGCTGCTATGAACAATTGCCTTGAATTGATCCTCTACTCCAATCATTAGATTTCCATCTTCCACATCATCTTGTCAATGCTGCACTCGTGTGATTTCTCCAGTGCAACAACTTTGGTCCGATGTACTCCTCCAAGTGAGTTCTTTCCTCTTTCATCCTGAGGAAGTTCACAAGCTTCACTGACAGAGCCTGTCTTCAAATCGGCTGGGGGAATGAAGCAATCTAACGAGAGACCTGGAACATTGAATGCAACCTCTTCAATTGTCCAGGCTTCTTCCATTTTCGTTTTGGTATGGCTCATGGCCATCTCCCCAAACCTGAAAAGAGTAACTACAGAATGCCCGGAGTGCGCAATCATAATCCCCTCCACAGGCCTGTAATCATCAAGGAATGAATTGATGGTAGTTTCCCAATAAACCGCATCACCTCCATTAGATTGGATGCGGGTCAGATGAGAATCCTCTATATGAACCAGAAGTCCAGTTTTCTGGCTAAAGTAGCCAAATAAGACATGTCTTATAATCTCAGCAGGACCCTCGCTCCGAGCCTTCAATGTTTCTGGATCAGTACAGAGCTTAAGAATGAAGCAATCTTCTCCATTGATATTCTTCTCTCCAATGCATCTGGCATCAGCAAACATGCTGGCAGTGGTTCTGGGATCAAGCCCCTAAAATAACAAATACAAAAAAAATTTAAGACTATAGAAGACAAAGAAAGCAACATGCTAAAAATTGAAATAAAAGGCACATGTACAGAAAGAACCCAGAAACAAATATTAACCTGAAGTGCGCGGCGCAAAGGCCTAACAGGTCCCTTTGCGGTATGAGCACCAAGCCAAGGAGTATGCCTCCAAACAAGCTTCCCATTGCATCCCGCATGAACCTTACTTCCCCCAACAGAAAGCTCAACATACCACATATCAGGATTCATCTGCCATAGCACAAACCCACCAGACTCCGCACACCTAGAAGCATTCCGATTCTTAACCACCCTAGTCGCAGTTTCAAATTCAGAAGCCACCATTTTAACCTTCCCCATAGCATACGCATTTCGTATCGAGCTCTGCAATTTCTGCCCTCCAGACGCCGCTATGTATTGCTGCAATATATACTGGGCAGACGATGTTTCCTAACAGTACCCATGGACAAAAAAAAACACATAAGAAATTTAATAAAATCTTATATTCCAGCACTATCTATTTAACAGCTTTAACAGATTCTTGTTTTCTCTCTCAAAAACTAAATAACAACATCCATATCAAAACATATAAACACATTTTCATCAAACACCTTACATGCACACAACAAAAGCTTAAACTAGAAACTACAACCTTCAAACTGAATAAACAGAAAAAAATTCAGAAAAATGTGAAACTCACGATTGGAGTATCCTTGATGCTGAGATGAGGAAGCGGGTCAGTGGAGCAAACATGAAACGGAGCCAATGGAGCAGCCATTACACCGAGCAGAAGTCTCAGATCAGACCTCTTATACGAAACGGAAGGAGCACGAGAGAGTTGATCCTTCATCCAGTTACCGAGACCCGACCCGATTCGCTTTAGATCCCCGTTTTCTGAATCGGGTCCTTCAATTAACGGCGTTAGGGTCTCCCCTAACGGCCTTAAACCCCCGGATCTTGCGTCCGGGTTGTGGTTCGGTTGGTGTTTCTTTCTGGTGAATAGACCGGACATGGGTGAACCGGTTCGGGCGGGACTGGTGGACCGGGAGCGAGAACGAGAAGGTGAAAGGCCGCGAACTACTTCTTCTTTGAGCGCAGAGAAAAAACCCTGTTTCTTTTCCATTGCAGGGAGAGAATAAAAAACTAGAGAGAGAGAGTTAAGAAGCTAGGGAAGTTTCATAGATACATAGAATAAAACAAGAGAGACGGTTATGGAGAGAGTGAGAGTGGGGTGTAGAAGGGAAAAAGGGAGTGAGTATAGTAAAGTGTGAGGAGTGTGCGTTAGTGGGGAAACGGTTTAGAGAGAGAAAAAGGAGAAACGCGGAGAGAAAGAGAATGGTGTTTGCTGCTTTATGGGAGGGGTGAAAAGGCGTGGAAATATTTTATTATTTATTTGGGATTATATTTATTAGGTTGTCTTTTTCTTTTATTTGACTTGACTGGATTATTATTTATTAATGAGTAATGAATTGTCTTTGATAAAATATATTTATTGCTATAGTTGTATAAAAAATGTTTGTTTTTTTTTTTTTGACAGAAAAATGTTTAGTTGTAAGTATAGAAGTTTTGAGTAAATTTTAGTTTTGCTCAAATTAATTTATAATAACTATTGTTTTTAATATAATATATTTAGTTACTATAATTGTTTGTACATAAACAATAATCTTTAGTTACTATAGCAGTTTTATAGTCATAACTAGTAACAAACCCGTGCATTCGCACGGGTTCTCGTACGGTACGCGCATTTGTTTTAGATGAATATTTTTTAATAGAAAAATATCGGATACTCGTGAAAAAATAATAATTGAAATGTATAGAAAAATATCTGATACCCGTGAAAAAATAATAATTGAATGTATAGAAAAGTGTCTGGTACCCGTAAAAAAATAATAATTGAATGTATAGAAAAATATCTGGTACCCGTGAAAAAATAATAATTGAATATATAGAAAAATGTCTAGCACCCGTAAAAAAAAAATTGAATGTATAGAAAAATATCTAGTACCCGTGAAAAAATAATAATTGAATGTATAGAAAAATGTCTAGCACCCGTAAAAACATTTAGATCAATAAAATCATTTTATAAAAAAAAAACTTAGAAAATTAACTAAAATGACATATTTAGAACCTTGCAGAAATTGTGTCCGCACGAGTTCTGGCGTGGATCCCCGCACGAGTTTTGGTGTGGATCGCGAATATGTCAGCAGTTTATCATGAGAAATCAAATAAATTAGAGAATGTTAAAATATTATTGGGAAAAAAATAGACTGCTAGATAATTGTATAGGTTTTTAAAAACTTCTATTGTTAAAAAAAATATTAAACACAAATTTATAAAAATACAATCAAGATAGATTTTTACCAAAATAGTTTATTATTTATAAAATAAAGACATATTTTTAAAATACAATCAAAATTGTCACAATTTTTTTTAAAAGAAAGACATTAATAATATATATTTTAATTATTCATATATTATCTATTTTTTTAAATTAAAAATAAAATATTAGATACATAAAGCATTAAAAAAATAATATATTTTTGTGTGTGTTTGGATTCATACATTATTTTAAATATATTTACTTTTATTTTTTGTAATTGTACAAAAAACTGTAATAAATCGTGCGTTCACATGGTATTTGTGTGTAACATGGGCGTTCACATGAGTTCTGGTGTGGGTTGGACCGTGTTTATCAAATACATATAGTCCAAAGTGAAAAAATCGAAAAGTGTTTTCATATGAAATTGAAATCTAAATGTTTTAGTTGTTTAAACAAAAATAGTAAAGTGAAAAAAATTCAAAAATAATATATATTTAGAAAAACCCGTATCAAACAAATTGATACAAAACTACTTGTCGAGAGCTAATCCATGATGGTTTTTAATACAAAGAATAATTTGATGAAACAGGTTCCATTGTATTTTTATTCACTGAAGACAGAAGAATTATACATAGCTTTTACATTGCTTTCCACTTACAGCTGCTATTCAATTCATATATCACCATCCAATTTAGAACCTTTCAACATCATTAGCTGCATTTGTAAGTTGTAACTAATTGAACTGTTGTGTGGGAACCTGCCTTCAATGCTAGTATTGTTAACTTTGATTGGATTCAAATAAGCATGAATCTCAAAAACAATTTACTTATGGACCCTGATTCGTTGCAGCAAGATAATAACGCAATTGTTGTCGTTGGCCAATATTAGTCGTTAGATAGAGCTTTGAAGAATCGAACACTGATTTCTGTACGGCTTTCCCCGTTAATCCAAACATGAAATGAACCGTGAATAGTATCTGGTGGCTGAGATAATATATCAAGATGAGTAGGACCTCCTTCTCTTCCAACAGTCCCTCCTCTGTCGTGGAACATCGTGAGCTTAACACCGAACTCAAGTCAGGTAGGTTCACGCCTTAATAAATAATTAGGTATCATCTTAAGATCCGACAGGGCATTAGTGATTTAGTTCTCTATATTGTGAGACTTCTCATCACCAAAAGCCAAATCAAAGATCTGCAAGTAGTCATCAACAAAATGCACATCAAGGCCTTCTTTTACATTATGTAACAATATTATTAGAGTTCTCATTGAAATAAAGTGCATCTACAGAATATAATAACATTTCATAATTTGTCATTACATGGGAAATAGAATGCATCATGTTTGATCTATTTTTCAAGAGATGGTTAAATATTGTACATTCAATAGCTTCTGCTTTGACAAACTGGCCCTTCAATGCAATCAAATGTTAAAAAATACCAAGATTATCATAGACAAATAGCTACTGGAATATAGTACCTCAGCAGGTATAACATCTTGGCAATTGGAATCTCGAGCAGACTTCGCTTATACTCAAACAAAACTGGCCCCGAACCTGCAACCGAAAAATTACCAAGATTGTCACACCACAATAAAAATCCAACCATAAACCATTCTCTATCACTTAATCTTATAATCTTCACCATGAAAACTTGCCTCAAACAATATGGTTTAAATCACTTCAAATTGATATGTGATAAATGAGATTCACAGAATCCATTTGATAAATCTGGTTTATATTTCATGCAGCATACAATTTACGAATCTGATCCGGGCTATAATTTACGGTTATGATATGCGGCATACAATTGGTATCAACGGAGTCACCTGTAGAAGTAACAAAAACAACTATTAAAAGAACCGAGTAAAGAAGGACAAAATATAAAAATTCAAGAGATGGTAACAAAGATAGAAAAAAATCTCCAATGAAGACGTAAATACAATGGCATCAAACAGACCAGCAGACGTAAATTCACCCAACTATTTTGCACACCATTTGCAGTTTTCAAGTAGGTATTGTTGTAATAATGATTCATAAAAATGTTAAAATAGTACCATATTTAAAATCATAAATAATGATTCATAAATATGTCTGCTATAATAGTACCTATTTAAATTTGACAGCATAATAGTTTGGAAAAAAGATGATTGAACATGATAGCCAACAAACTAAACTATCAGCCAAACTATCAAGCTCTTACCCGCCATCAACGGACCAAAGTTTCATCGCATCACTGAACCGAAGAGAACCAACCAAAACAGAACAGCAAACGGATGATTCTGCAGAAGCCAACTATAAATTCCAACCGAAAAACAACGCTTACAATCAAACAGAGACCCTGCAAGACGTGAAACGAAAGAGGCTAAAAACATTGACACACTAATTCACCTGCACCTGCACAACCTAATATCATCCAGTCTTTTCTGCAAGATGTACAAACATGAATGATATGTCAACTTAAAGACTACACAAACATGATGTGGTTATGCATAGTTTGGTTCAACATAAAAATGTGACGTAAACTTTACGTTGTATCGAAAAAATGAATGGGACTGCTGATCTGTTTTGCCTTGAGCAGCAACAACTTTCCTTGCCATGTATTTGGCTTTGGTTGTATCCCGTTTGAATCTTCAATTCCATCGTTTTCAATCACGTTTGAACCTTCAATCCCATCATCCTTTCATTTCAGCCACAATCCTATCGATAGAATCAAACTTACCTGTTATTAAAATAAAAAACATTATGAAACTAATATAAAACATATTGAGATTCATTCAACAAAATCGTTTATGAAATTTAACTATAGAAACTAATATACTACAGGTTGTAACTGAAATTAACCATGTACTACATATTCAGATTCATTTAACTATATATGCAATGCAATCAAAGAAAAACCAAGCAAAACCAGAAACATAGGAAAACTATTATCATCAAACTGATAGCATAGCTTCACAACCAAGCAAAACCACCCCAACAACAAAAGCCAGTGGACGATTATCAAACTAATAGCATACCTTGTACAAACAGTCCATTTGACATAACAATGCATACCATAACATAAGCGAAAAGAGGAAAGAAACCAGTTGAAACATTTTGTCGAACACATGATGCGCGTGAGTTGCAAAACGTAGACAATAGTACACAATCAAAACCTAAATTGAAGTAAAATATTTCAGATACCTATGTTATTCTCCAGTCCATGTTGTTCTTTTATTAGTCTCGCTACGACCACCATGTTTAAGTTTCGAACTAAACGAAATTTCATTAGAACAATCCAGTTCAGAAAATGAACCACTATTGACCACCTATCTCTTGATGTAGCTCGGAACCTCAATGAACAGAGAGAAAATGTACCACCTGCACAATCATACATACATAAAAATCTTCGAAAAATTGAAAAGGAAGTTCAAATTACTTAACCTCTCCATTATCATCACCTCTAATAACAATACGTGAGAAATGGGGGATGAGTTTATTAAGCCACAGCAGAACAAAAAACAATGGCACATAGAAGAGGGTGAGATGAAGAATTTAAAATGAGACTTGCTCCTTTTGTTCTTGAAAATAATTCAAACAAACCACACAACCTTTGATACTTCGACGATCAATGCCGCCTACTCCTTTTGTTATCAGTACTTCAAGTACCTCATAGAAATTCATCAACATTTAAGTTGTAGTGCTCCCCACAGTCAGTAGAACAAAAGTAGGCCACTGAATCTCACTCAACCTGAAATGTAATAAGAACACAACACTAAGCAATCTCCCAAACCATGATTTTGGTGAAGCAGTCAATAAAATAAATAATTTCTACATAAAAAATTGTTGTTCTCTAAACAGAATAACAAAGTTATCTTCTCAAAACAAAATTGTTACAAACATTAAAATGAAATAAGGATAATGGAAACAACATTGGTTCAAGAAAAGTACAAATATCAATGTTATACGAAAACCTTAAAGTTAAACGCATACCCGGTGAGATCCGAACATTCAATTTTTTTCCAGAATTATAGCTTTAGCAAATATCATCGTAACACGCCGTGATTTTGTAAACTCATCATGAATGAAACATAAATTCTGCAGCTCCAACCAACCTATAAAGCTTCAATTCTCACCTTCAATCTCTTCATTATTCAACAACTGCAGTGCAACATAACAATACATTGCACAAGTTTAGAAACATTCATCGGTATGTCTCAAAAGTTGCACTTCTAAAAAATAATAATAATGCTTCATAACCTTGCAAATATGATCTAAGAGGTCTCTGTCGGACTTTGAGAAGTTAGCAAAGGCACTCCCAAAATCATTTTCCAGTCTCAAAATCTTAAAATAGACAGGCTATGGAAAAGATAATTATATTAGTCAAGTAGATTTTACCTGGATGCCGGTGTGAATGCAGAGATAAGAATCAAACTCGGTTAGGTGACAGTTTTTGTATTACCTACAGTTCCTAATAGTAAAATTCAAATAAAAAGAACAACCCGATAAATTAATTTGTGTGTAATAAAATTTAAGGAACACTACAAAGGGATAGTTGTTGCTATAATCCAAATGTGTTTATCAACAACCATAACGAACCTGCTCCACGAATCCAAACCGGTACCACAATTCTGCACCTGCAATCGATGTTCGAAAATAGAGTCAAAATAATAGTTCTTCAGGAAATAACAAACTCACGTTCTTGTCGAATACCACCCGTTCAAAATGCTCTTTGGTTGTTGTTGTTGTCACTGCATGCTCTCAAACATATCGCCTGCTTTTATCGCCTGCTTAAACTCCGTCCCCTTCGATTTCCCTTGCTTCCCCGACGAAAACTCGCTAGAAAAAGGACCTGAAGAAAAGATCGACAAAGGCGATAACACCACACCAGCAACCGACCCGTTTAGACCTCATAAAGTTGGAAGAAACAAAATATGAAACACAAATTTAACTGATATGTCACAGCAAAAAATTAGTGAGTTCTATTCATGTATCTTAAAAATTCTTAATAACAATACATATCCAATAATATATTCATCTACAAAAATCAAATATAAGTTAAAATTAAAAATTACAAAGTCACTCCAGACTAACCATTACCTGCTGTTTGAGTTATCAATCAAAAGGACATACTACTCCAAATTTAAAATCTGCACATATAAACAACATTAGAAGAAAAAAAGAGAAAGTTGAAATCGAATCTGTTTCAGAATAGTATTCGTCACCCACCGCGAACCAACACCGACATAGTGCAAAACCTACTCTTTCAAACCATCCATTTTTTCCTCGGACAACCTCTTTGCAAGAACCTACAAATAACCATTGATTCAAATACCAAAAAAAAAGAAAATCCTAAAGTTAAAATTTCATAACTTTCAAACCTACCATTATATCACTGACAAAAAGTAATGTAAAAAATCAAACTTGTTAATCCAAAAAGAAGAACATACCTAAAAAGCAGAAAGAGGAGAAGCAGATCCACCGAGCAACGATTTTCACTTCGCCGAAATCATATGTCATTCGGAAACGCAAAAATTATTTAGATTAGGGATTATAGTTTTATCTCAATGTTAGAGAAAGAGAAGGAAGAGAAAGAGAAGAAGGAAGAGAGGGAAGAGAGATAGAAAGAGGAAGAAATTTGAGGAAAGGATGGGTGCAAAGTTTGTCTTCTCGAGAAAAAAAAAAGGAAAAGGAAAAAGTGGTAGTTTTGAAAGGAAGGAAAAGAAGGAAACACAAGTGGAAAATTTGAAGGAGGTAGAAGACCCTATCCACGTGTCAAGTGAAATTGCAAAGAAGGGTAAAAATGGTTTTTTAAGAACAATCAATTTTCTTATATTATAGATTTTAGTTTTGCTAAAATACTTATAGAAAGTTAAATACATCTTTTTGTTTAAGAAAAGTTGAATATATTTATAAATAAACGGTAGTGTTTTCAAATATATATGAAATTATAAATTAACAATATTTGTATTATAATAAAAAATAAATTTAGCAAGATTGAATAACTAATGATATGATCAATGTGATAAATTAAATATAACAAAAGAAAATTTTAGAATGATTGAATAACTAATATATATGGTCAATGTGATAAATCAAATATAATAATTCGTAAATATTTTAAAAATAAAGACTCGAGAGATTTTTTTTAATCAATGATACTTAGATTTAAACAAAAATAATAACCGTACAAAGGCGATCGCAACCGATCCAGTCCCAAAGACACCAAATCACAAAGATCTAAGTGTATACTAATATAACATCAATCTAGTTACCTGCTCTCTTAAATAGGCCTAGTTCAAACTCTATATATTAAAGTATTTATAATCTTCTCCTCTATCTTTGTGTTATGTACTTAATTTACAAAATTGATATCATTTCAATACTTCCAAATTTCGTAAATTATTTCCGCAATTGTTATGTTCAACATCTGCGCCTGAGAACTTTTACCCTTGCATCTCTAGATGATCCATGGAAGCTCATCTTTCCAGCCTTTTGGAGAATGTTGGATTTGGTTCCACTCCAACACTTGCCCCTAAATATGTTTTAAACCTACACACTAAAAAAAGGTGGACTATTTCAATCTGAGCACAGAAATCCCCAGTGGTATCATCAATTTGACCAAACTTGAGAAACCTATATTTTATTGCAAGCTTCTCATGACAAGTCAACCATAAGACACACATGGCTCTTAGTCGCACCCCATTGCCATAAAAGATCTTCCTACATTGCACAACCTATTGAGCTTCTTTTAAAACAAGTGTAAAATTGTTTCATAGGGAACTTCATGTTCAACTGCCTATTGAGCTTGCATATGTTAGACATTTTATCTTTGTTTCATAATTGTTTTTAAAATCCAAGAGCAATTGTTTCTAACAGGAACTATCATCACATCATCCTCCTTGATAAAGTAGTTATAGACCCACTTTATCATGGGATGTCCTCTTTTCCACTCAAGTTCTTAATGAGCTTAGTCATACTAGCTTTGTTCCATTCATGCATTGAGATAAGGCTCACACCTCCTTGTGCTTTGGGGCAACCCATCTGTTTCCAAACTACATGTGACTTACGGATGATCTTATCTCCTCCAGTCCACATGAATGATCCATATATTGCTTCAATTTTATGTATAACTTGTTTGGGCAATGGGAAGCATTGCATCCAATAATTAGTTGTGGCAAAATCAACACTTTGAATCGTCTGCAATCTTTCAGCAAAACTCAACAATCTTGTGCTCTAGTGTGTTATCCTCTGCACTATTTTGTCAATCAGGCATATGCGGTGTTGGATAATTAATTTTTTGCTAGTAAGAGGAACACCCAGATATGTGAAAGGCAAAGACCCTTCTGCAAATGTTATTGTATATTGTATCTGTTTCTTTGTTTGCTCATTAACTCCACCATAGTACACCTTACATTTTGAGGGATTCACACTAAGCCCTATAGATCTTTAAAAACTACTAAACATATGTAGCACCAACTCAACTGGTCTTTTCTCCTTTGAAAAAGAGCAAAAAATCACCACCAAAACTAAGGTTAATAAGTTGCAACCTTACATTTGGAACGATAGTTAAAATCTGGGACTTTATCAAGCATCTGTAGAAGTTTATGGAGATAGTCTATCATAATGACAAACAGCGTCGAGGAGATGGGGTCTCCCTGTCGCAATCCTCTCTTGGGTGGCAAGATTTTGGTATCACACCATTGATAATAAATCTGTAGGACGCTATAGTGACAACTAACATGACTCGTTTAATAAATTTTGGAGGGAAACCAACTTCCTTCAATATTCTTTCTGTAGCCTTCTAATCCACAGTATCAAAGGCTTTTTGAAAATCCATTTGTAGCATATAACTAGGCATACCTCCTTTCTTGTTGTAACCTCTGATTAGTTCATATGCAAGCAATATATGATTATGGATATATTGACCAGGTACAAAAATTGTCTAGCTCTTATACACTATACTGGTCAACACCTTCCCCTACCTATTAGTCATTATTTTATAGATGACATTGTATATTATTGTACAACATGATATAAGCCTATAGTCTCTGACCATTTTTGCTTCAGGTCTATTGGGAATCAATGTCACCGATGTGTTATGGAAGAGTTCTCTCTGCACTCTTCTACCAGGCTGGGGTTGTTGGAGAAGTTCACTACTCTGGATCTAGAGATGCTCTCGAAGAAGAAAGATGTGAAGTTTTGATTGTGTAGTTCTGGATTATTGTGATGTAGTCTCTCTTTTGAAATGGTTGTATTTTTAAGTTTTTATGTTATCATTTGTGTTTGTACTATGTGTATGTGTGTTTCTGAATGAATGATTGAAATGTTTAAGTTTGATTTTCATTTCCACAAATAGCTTACTTTCAATTATACAACACTATCTGTTACTGAATATAAACGAATATTGTGATAAGAAAATAACTTAAGACTCTGAAAGATTACTAACTCTGACAATGTCTCAGAAACTGTGAATCGTTTGAAAGAATTTTATTAAAGGCTTGATATTTTTTTCTAACCTTAGCAACATTAATTCTGAGTAATAACTCAATCTCTAATCAATTGACAAAATGATATAAAATGAGCAATTAGTTCTAATGTTTGTTTGTTTGTTGTTAACCTAGGAACTCTAAATAAGTTCACTAGGCATTCTAAAACAGGTCAAATTGAAAGAAATATGCTAAGTTGAGAATTCTCAAAATCATATAAGGATCTGAAGACACCATAACAGAATATTTAGAATATAAGCCTCTTCTAAAAACGGTCAAAACAAAACCTATTTTCAAAGACACTTATCATAAAGAATGAGATAATTAGAAGTCGAAGATTGTCTATAAATATTAGATAGAAGATTCATAATCAGAAGTTATGTCAAGACAAACTTTGATGCTCCAGAAGCTTTGAAAGATTTCATTTAGGCTATGAGTTTTCCAGATTGGAAATCAAGCTCTGGAAATGAGAAGATCTCATGTATCAGGACTCTAAAGATTCCAGTGTCTGATCTATTGGAATCAAGGGGAGTTACCAAGATCGGTTCATAATCAGAATATCTGATCTTCATCAAGTTTAAAAATCAGGGGGAGTTTCTCATATAAGAAATAGGTTCTGAATATGATGAATGGCGTGGCCAAGTTATCAGAAGAGCCTAAATCTCGCTTCTGTGCTACACAGGTTCTGATGAACAGTAGAAAACTAATAACTGAAGATTCTGAAGTTATGTGGTTCCGATACTATGTCTCAAAAAATAAGTTTTGAAGATCTAAAGACAGAAGTTCTGATGAACACGTCCAGATGCTAAAGACCTATGTCCTTTCTAGATCATAAGGAAGTAATCTTCATTTACTTTATGTTCTGATAACTCAAAAGTTCAAATTTTGTGAGTCTTGGGATCAGAGAAAGATTATGAACAAGCATAAATTAAACTTTGGGGTTAACACATTCAAAGGGAGTTGTTGCTAGAACCTCTGAATATGTTGGGTGTAATACGGTGAACTGACTTTATCGGAATGTCGCGGATAGCGAGAGTCGCCATCGACTTTTATTTTATCCAATTTATTAGAAAGGCTAAAAGAATAGAAAAAGACCTTTTTAAAAGATTTTGAGTTCGGGGGGTAAGTTATACAAAGGGAAGGTGTAAAGCACCCTTTGCATCCATGGTTTTCCATGGGCTCTTAATTGCTTAGCTCACTTTTGAATTGTTTGAAATGTTTGAAGCGCGTTTGGAAAAGATTTTGAAGAAGAACTTTAGCTTGTAAATAAGCGTAGTCTTTTTGAATTTGATTTTGAAGAAAAGAGTGGGAAAAATATTTGATTTTTAGAGCAAGCAACTAGTAGCAACTACCCTAAGTTTGAAAGATCGTTCTAGCTTTTCGGGCGAAAGGGTCTATCCATACCATGAGAGGGCAGGAAGTCTTTCAATTGGATGTATCGGGTCATCGAGATATCGTTCGCCATAAGACTGTCCCTTGCCATAAAGAGGGCAGGTAGTCTAAGGAAAGGATATAATAGTCATTAATCTTTTTAGGCATCATGCGAGGATACCTTAGCAATTGGGACAATCATCTTTTACCGAGACAGCTTCGAGGGACTAGATGATTTTTAATCTCTATAGGCAACCTTGCTTTAGGTATCCTCGGAATCGAGGGACTTGACTATTTAGTACAATTAAAGGCAACAAAATCATTAAGGCAACAGACAACAAAGGCAACAAGGCAACAAGAGGAATTACCCTAAAGGTGTGTGTGTGTCACAATCACGTGGTTAACTTCGATGATATTTATCTTATAAATTAGTGATCTAGATTATTTAGCAGGCTTGCACTCCCTAGGATTACTAACCACGCAGTTTAAAATTGCAGGAACTAAAGGCAGAAAAATAAAAGTCCTAGCTATTACAATAAACACGTGCGGGGAAAGGGAAATAAAAGCAGAACATAAGAAAGAACAACAATTAATTTACACATCTTCAGCCTTGATCTTCCTCGAACCTTCGATCAACTCTGAACATCTGAGAATTAAACGGACAATAATAGGGGTGAGTGTAGGGGTAATTCATCAACTATTGAACAAAACCCTATTTAAATTCTTAAGGCAAAATAAAATAAAAATGTTATTAAACAAAAGAAATTAGGAACTTAGCTTTTGATCTGATGGCGCGTGGTTGAAGGATCTTGATTAATCCAGAAAATTAGCCACGGAAAAAAATGGTTAGTGCATTACAAATCTACAAACCCCAACTCTGAACCTAAAAGGTTTATTTAAGAAAACTTATTGTGACCCAAAAAGGTTTATAAGGCTTGCAAAATGCGTTAATGGACAAACCTACCAGTAACAGTGATTAGTGGTCACGACGAAAAATAGCTAAAATAAAATCAGGGTTTAAAGCGACTGGTTTAAACATGAAAAGCGAATAATTTAATATATTTGAGAATTTAAGAAAATCGAAAGTTCGATTAAATAAATTAAAAGAGTCATGAAAATATCTATTTAAATACATACATAACTTGCTTAAAAATAACCTTTTTTAAAATAATAATAAGCAAAATAGAAAAAAGAAAATAGATAAAAAGGTTTTAAAAAAAATAAAATAAAGTAAAAAAGGAAACTTAGCTCTGGATCTTGTGTTGCTGGTCTATGAGGGTGTATGGTGAGGCAGCGTCTCCAGGACCCTTGGATTTGCGTGGATGGAGATCTTATGGCTGATAAGCGCAGATGCACCATGAACCTGCATTGACTGTACGCGCTGGATATATAGACAAGTACAAACAAGCAAAAGGAAAAATAAATTGTTGGACACTGGGATCTATCCAGCGTCCCTTTGATCATAGATCCACCTCTCCAACCACTGTACTAAGCGCTATGAATTGTTAGTTGGTTAGCAAGAAGATAATAAATACAAAATCACTAGTTAAATGGGAAAAGTCAGACCGGGCCCACTTGTATGCTGACTGGCGAATGAGAGAAGGGAAGAGAAATCTATTTTTGTTGACCAACGAACAACACAACGACATGCGTGCCTATTCAAGATTGTGGGACTGTTCATCTTCTTCTCTAAATATACCTGCGGAAATTGTTGCGGACTTACCCATGAAATTATCTGCGGATTTTCCGTAGGTTTTTCTTCTTCCATGGCTATGATTTGAAACCTGTGAAAATACGTCAAGCAAAAAGAAACAAACACCCAGATCACCTAAATTTGGCCTTGCGAATACAATGGTGACGTTAGTTTTCCATAAGAAGGCTTGTACGTACGAAAACGAAGCTCCACATGAAACTCGTTTAAATGCCATGGATTGGAAGCTTGAAATTCAAGAACATGTTCAAACCGTGAGTGACGAGTGCAAGGTCTTTCCACGTGCTACGAGTTTGTATGTTGGTTGGAAACAATCCCTGGTAGCCTTAGGAAGAGGATGCAAGGGCTGGAATTGATTGAATGTGGCTGGAAACTTAGTTTTAAATTTGCCCTAAACTTTAAATTTTTGGAGAATTTTGGAACGTGTTTAGGAGGCTGCCAAATCGTGTCCTTTAGTGCTGAATGAAGTGAGTATATATAGAGGAGTGAAATTAGGTTTATAGCTTTGGAAAGAAATCAATCTTTGATCATGAGAAAATTTGATATGATTTTTGTACCAAATCTTTCTAATTTGAGCTCCCTTCTATTTCATGCATATTTTTCATTCATTCTTGGCCATTGAATTAACTTTGATCTGATCAAATAAAAAAAAAATTGGAACATCAATCATATAATTATTTTATAATTTTATTTGATTTTTATTTGAATTTAAATGAATAAAATCAAATATAAATGAAATAATATCATAACAATAATAATGTTTGGCCAATGGGCCTCCTTTAAACTCAAAATCACGCGGGGAGTCCAAGTCTTAAGGCCCACTACTCAAAAATTTTATTTTTGCCCATTAGGGTTTCATGCATTTTTCCAAAAATTAGTCAACTTCATTAATGCATAGCTCTCTCAATATTTATTGTATGGAAGTGTTCTAGGACTTTTTGGAAAGCCCAAGGTGTCCTCTTAAACCCACTTTGAAACATTTTTTACATTTGGAGATTTTATCTTGATGATATTGGCCTTGCCAAAAGATAGCTTTTTGTGGACTTTTAAAAGATCTGTAATGTTTAGCTCATATATTTCAAATGATGCATTTTTGGACTTGGCTTTAGAGAGACAAAGTTGTAGAGAATTAAATTTCATTCAAAATGAACTTTGGTTGGACAACTTTTGATGAACCGGTTGAAAGTTATGGCTGGTCAAAGTTCAGTTGACTTTTAGTTCAAAAATCCTAATTTAGAAACCTTGAGTTTTGTCAATTTCTGAACTTTTCTGGATGAATCATGATCAACCATTGATCAAATGATGAACGTGACTTCATATTTTTGATATTGACCAAGAATTTTGACTTTTGACTGTATGTTAACCACAATTGACTTTTAGGTCAACACAGTCGACTGTTGATCATCTGAGCAACTGACTGAGCAGTCTTGCACTGTGAAGCTTGAAACTTGGCATAGAGATACTTTTAAGACATGTGGGAAGCATATGAAGTCCACTTGAGGTCTCAGAAGTTCCATTTCCCTGAAAATAAACAAAACCCTAATTAGAGACTTGTTGCTTAGGAGAAAGATAAGTGTGCCCAATTTTTGTATAGTCTTGAGCATTTGGAAATCCGGTGAGCTTGAGGAGACTGCTTGAGCCAAAATGCTTTGAAATATAGAGGGCAAATTTTGGGGTATGACACACTCCATTTAAATTTGTAAAAAATTGTCGCATAAATTTTAAAAACACTCGAGTTTTTTAAAAAATGACATTTTTATCAAAATTAACTTTATTAACACTTTGGTTGCGTGTGTGTGGTCTAGCGGTGAAACGCTTGGGTCTTGAGAGTGTGCTCCTCTCAAGATCTCAGGTTCGAAACCCGCTAGATATAAATTGCTTATTAAAAAAAAACTTTAAATTGCTTATTAAAAAAAAACTTTACTAATACTTCAAAAGTAATAAAAGACAAAATTAAAATATTTTTTTTAAAATATTTTTTATTTATTAAATTGACAGAGTAGACCATTCGAAGAATTTAATTGGAAAGTATAATATTATATTATTAAAAGATAAATTATTTAAAAATAAAAGAAAAAACACACATGCTTATAAAATGACTTGGTAGGCTACAAACTATTTTATTTAGACCATCTCTAATGGTGCAATCCATTTTTGAATTTTTTATGGATCCCACCAGCCATATCATCTTAAAATAATTTATTTTATTTTTATTTTATTGATATAACTCTAATGGGTCCCACAACTTTACCTCATAAATGAATTTGATTGGATACCACAATTTTTTACTAGTTGCATTGCAATCCAACTGTACTATGACATGACAAATTGTTTTAATACTTAATTATTATATTGATGTCCAGCTGGAGAACTCAAAGGAAAAAACTACCATCGAAGATGCTCTTCCTAATCTTTTTTCTTGTCTATTAGAAACCGTGGGCCATAGTTGGTGGAAAGTGAATTGTATTTGTCCAAGGAGATACAAATTACCAATAGAAATAGATTAGGAGTTTTTTTGGGAATTAGGAAGAGTAACGGTCGAGTCTGGCTTGTAAGCCTGCACTTGGCATTGGTCGCAGCGTTTTACTTTTGTTTCACAGATGCTCCTATTCCCTCCATCTCGTGCCACCCGAGGATATAGTGATAAGATAAGCGTGCGTCATTTCATTCCGATGTTGCACAACTTTGGAGTAGACAACAAAGTTTCATTCGTCAAGCGTGATCAGTAGTGTAAACTTACATCTGAAATCTTTATGGTAGTGTAAAAAATACAGTATTTATTTTACGTGATCGGGAGTAACATTTACACGTAAAATAATTTATAAATATGAGATAAAGTAAAAATATATGTTTTTTAAATTATTTTATTTTATTTTTGTATATTAGTAAAAATTATATCATTATTACGCATTAATATAGAACCCATAATGCTCAATCATTTCTGATTTGCCCATAAAAGTTTGATTTTTCCAATTTTATTTGTGTTTAATTTGAATTTTAATAATTTTAGATAGACAAGAAGATCAGAGTTACTACTTTGCCTAGTTAAGTTGGAATTGGATTACTTGCTTTTGCTTTAAAAATGTTATTAGTTGTTAGTAGTTGTTGTCATGCAACTTTTTAATATGGATTGATGTCTAATGAGAATGGTATCATGATTTTATTCTCAAAGAAGTGTTCAAAATTGAATCAATCTAATACAAAATCACTAATAAAACTAAATACAATTAAAAATTAAAAAAAAAACATTTTTTTAATGTGTATTGAAAAGATTTCAAATCACACATTGGTTGGAAATAAAATTTTGAAAGAGTTTATATAGAGTGACAAATTTTACCTTACCAACATATTTAAATCGGTTTTGTAAGAATGCGTTATGTCAAACTCTATTAATGTATATAAGTTCCTTTTTAATCGAAGTATATTATGTTACAACTCAAACTAGTGGCGGAGCTAGAAATTTTAGGGAGTCTGGGCAAAAATTTTACACCCTATTTTTATTAATTTTACACCTTGTTTCTACTAATTTTGCCTTTGATTTTGTCAACAAATTTTGCCATTGATTTTGTCCAAAAATTTTACACTCTGTTTTTATTAATTTTGCCCTTAATTTTGTCTAAAATTTACTACTACCTCCGTTCCTTTTTATAAGAGACAAGTCATTTTTTAGGTTCATTGAATAACTAATGTATTTGGTCTCTTTATAGACTAGATACATTGATTATTCAAAGAATCTAAAAAGTGAATTTTCTCTTATAAAAAGGAACGGAGATAGTATTAGTGTAGGGAGTATACAACGAAAGAAGGAGTTGAGCCCGGACGCGTGCCCGGGCTCACTGGGCTATAGCTCCGCCCATGACTCAAACTTCCATTAACCCAAACTCATTCTACCTTAACCTTACTATTACAAATAATTTTCTCTTTTTTCACGCTTAGGGTTTCAGTTTCAACTTTCTATAATATCTCATACGAGGATCACACATTCTTTTCATCTTCTTCGCAAAGTACATCTCACCCCTTCTTTTCTAATCTCTCATCTCTTATATTCTTTCTTTTCTATCTTTTAATTTTTATGTTATTGTTCTCTCTTCCAATTTCGTTTGTATCGCACGTCTTCTTTTTTAATCTCTTGTATTTTATGTTCTTTCTTCTTCATTTTTTCTAATCTTTCTTTTGTTATGTTTTTTATGTTTCATTATAATGTTTTTTATATTATTTTATACTATTGAGATCTCTTTATGGGAAACACTTATGCCAACTTTGTAGATCCAATACAATAGTACCACAACTATTGCAAAAATTGAGAACTATTAGTATAATGGTAAAAGACGCAGGAGTTGCAACACTATTAGAGACTATATCTCTAAATGAGCTGTAAGAGTGGATTATGTACACACTGATGAAAATTTAGAAAATCCTTTGACAAAAGAATTAGCTAGAGAGAAAGTCCATGATACAACTGAGAAGATGGGACTAATGTCTATAGAGTAATGAGTTATTCATGTTGGTAACCTGGCCTAATAGATTGGAGATCTCAAGAAATAGGTTCATGAATGCATAATAAGAAGTTGTGAGTAATATGAGGTGATCATGCTAGTATAAATGAATCCTAAAGCAAAAAGAAAATGAGATAACATAAACTCTTAATGAGATCTATACTTTATATGAGGGAATATCTAGTTACAAGAGTACTCTTGATAGACTCACCTATGTGATTGTGGAACTTAGGTCAGTTCCTAAGGAATTTCGAGGCAGAGTTCTTAGAGCCTTCACTTAACCAGGATAGACGGGAGGAGCCATTAAAGTATGAGTTGATTAGAATATACCTTAATAAAATATTGTGTGCGAGTTTGATGTACGAGATAGAGTTCAAAATATTTGTGTCACTCTTGTTGAATCAGAATCTTACTTGCTACGCAAAGGTTCAAGTTGTAGACACCTTTGTTTATGTCAATATTCCAATAGAGAGATAAATTTGAAAAAATTCTATGTCTCACATTGTTAAAAAAAGTGTGTATGTGTGTTAGTTGAAAATATTCCTCAGTCTCACATTGTTTAGATTAGAGATCTTGTCTAATTGACTTTATTATATAAGAGAATCATTTGTTTTATTCTAAAATACACTAAAAACTTCGATTGAGTTTTTCCCTTTTCTTTCTACTCGTTGAATTTTCTGAGTATTTTCCTTAAATTCTCTTTAGAGAATTATGTTGATTTCTCCTTGTTTGTGTTGAGAAATTATCAAGTATTAATTTTTGAATTTTCTTTGAGAATTATTTGAATTTCTCTTTATTTGAGAAATCATTTTAAATGGTCAAATGACCATTATTGAATTTTCTTGGAGAATTATTTGAATTTCTCAACGTTTGAGAAATTATTACGATTGATCTTTATACCAAATACTACGAGTGATACTTATAGAGTTATACCATATTCGAATGGTCTTTTTACCATCAAATAGTGTATTTTTAAACTGATTATCTACCGTGTAAGTAATAATCGTATAATATAGAACTTGACTGTTTTATTCTAGAGACATCGTAGTTGAGTGACAACTTTGCATAATTTTTAGTGATAGCAAAAAACATTTTAAAGAAAGTGATTTAGTCCGCGACTCGACCGTATAATTTTTTCAAGTGATAAATATTTCAAAAACATAAAACAACAATAGTAACAAATATTTCAAAATCATAAAACAATAATAATTCTAGGGGAGGCTAGTTCAATTTGTTTTTAGTTCACATGTTAACATATTCAATATAGAATAGAGTCTTAAAAAGAGTGTATCCATAATAACATTGGTTTATTGTTCATGACTTCATGTAATTGGATCGAAAAGAGAACAATTCACAAATTATTACTATTAGTTTGGAAACTAGTGTTTGTTTTTTATGCAGTTGCGTCCAATTCAACGTGCTTTAACGTTATGCTTATGCGGTGCAACCAACAAATAAGAGGCTGAGAAAATCTCCTACCAAAATTTGATACAGCTCTCTACCTATCGAAACGATTCTGCATCTATAACGTATACAGCTCTCTACCTATTTTAGCTCTTTTTACGCAAACATGATGCAACTGTTTCACTCTGGTTCATCTTACTTTTTTTGGCATTTCTTTTGTATCTTCTACCTTAACTGATCAGACAGGTTTGATAGAATGATGAGATATTTAGCTTCTATAATAAACTTTGCCTGGTTGATTTTAGGTAAAGAAAATATAGTTTTGAAGGGGAGACCATAGCTTCTTTTTTTTTTTTAATAAATAAATTAGGTATGCACTATCAATATTTTAAACATGAATTAAATGTGATTAAAGGATTATTTGACTTAAAAAAAATAAAATTTTTAAATATTAAATATAGATGTAATTTTTTTGTCAAATTATAAAAGTCAACCGATGATCAACTAATAGATTTTATCGATGATTTGTTTGGCTTCAAGCAATTATATTGAAAGAAAAAATCATTTCAAAATTTGAAAAAAACAAGCTTGTGCATTCGAGCACCACTCTTACATATGTGCCAAAGATAGATGTTCAACTATCTAATAGTCGCGGTGTCTTGTCATACCTACACTATTTAATGAAGAAGTAAATTTTAAGAATTTATTCCTAGTACACCAAATTGTGAAACCATGATCATATACAAATTCTTCTTCTGCTTAATGTAATAATTTTTGCAACACTAGTTGTGTTGAATTCAAGTGTGAGTAGTTAATTTTCACATTGATGAAAATGTTTGATTTATAAGAGATATGGATCATATACTTGAAACCTTAGACTTTGTTTGAGAGTTTGAATGGAAAAAAGAGATCAATACTTTGAAAAAAGAGTAGAGTTTGAATGGAAAAAAGAGATCAATACTTTGAAAAAAGAGTAGAGTTTGATGGAAGGAATTGAGGAATGAGGGTATGAGAAGTTTAATTTTATTCATAATCTAAAAATTCTTTAGTTTGGAGAAACTTAAAATTTGTATTGGAAGGGGGTTTGAAGGGTGTTGGTTGGCTTAGATAAATTTTTTAATTATAATTTAGTTTGTTATAACATTTTGAAATAAAAAAAATTAGGATAAATATTCATTTATCATTTAATACAAAATTACTACTTAAAAAAACTAAAGATTTCTCTGTTTTTCTGAAAATTTTCTTCTTCTGAAGCTCTCTCTTCTTTTTTCCTCCTACTTCATAAATAGAACCTTAAAGTTTTGGATGAATATGTGGTGTCAAGGTATCTTAGATTTCGAATATTTATCTCATTGACATTCACGACGTTTCTAAAATTCTCCAACAAGTAGTATCAAAGGCATGGTTAGACTCAGTGTTGATATATAGTCTCTTCCAGCTTCATATGATCATATTAAACATGTTTTGATATATTATAATGAAACTTTGAGTTTTGAAGAAGTTTCTAGTAAAATTATTTCTAAAGAAAGAAGATTGAAAAATAAGGATAATACCTCATCAAACTCAGTGTTGGTTGCTAGAAAAATGTCTTATGTGAAGAAAAACAATAAAATAGGTGTGATATGTTGGAAATATGGGGAAATTGAGCATGTAAAGTATAAGTGTCCTGATGGGGTAGCGTTAGAGAACGACTCTGAGTCAAATGCTAGCAATGCACGCCTCACCATGGGAGATGACGATCTTTTTAGAAAATTGAGAAGTGTATCCTCGTGATATTTCCACTGTCATGGAAAAGAACGAGTTATTTCTAGAGGATTAACACTTGGGCATTGATGCAAGGTGTACCGAGAGATTATTTCTTTGGTTGAAGAACTTCCTGCCAACATGGAAGTTGTGCCATAAATTTTTAACCTATTTTTGACATGTGGAAATTATTGGAGTGGTTTAGCTTCAAGTGAAGTATACTCTTCTTTCGGTGGAGTGTAATAGTTTATGAACTATAATGGTGGATGAAGACAATGTAATTTTTTTTGAAGTGGTATAGCTTCAAGTGATTATACTCATTATGGCGGAGTATAATAATTCTTTTGAATCATCATTGTTAGTGAAGATAATAGAAGTTGATGTATTACTTTCAATCAAGGTGGAGATTGTTGGTGTTGGTTGAAAATATACATGTTGAAGAAGTACCACATCACTTAGTTTTGTAAATGATAGAAAATCAAAGGCTATATAATGAATTCAAGTTATGAGTATATTGAACTTGTTTTGATTGTGATCCTAAAGTATTGGGTGCACGTTGGGGCTCCTGACTCTCCTAACAAGTGGTATTAGAGCCATGATTAGCCTCGACGGAGAGCGGAAGTGGGATCCTAGTACGAATAAAGGCTAGTGATATGGGTGAATCACACTTGTGGGGGAGTTTGTTGCATTAAAGTGTGAATGATTAAGTCCCGCATTGACTAAAAATGATGAAGATGTTGAATTTATAAGAAATTAGACCTATACTCCAATTGCCTTAAGATTTTGGATGAATATGTGGTGTCAAGGTCTCTTAGCTCCTGCATCTTTAGACCATTGAAACTCCATTCTCTCTCCCATACTCCTAAACAAGCAACCAATATAAAATATTAAAGAGAAACAAATGTAAACGACAATAACATGATCACTCTCTATTAACGCATTTAGGCCAATGATGCCTACCATTATGACTACAAAGTTGCTATAGTTTCCTTTTAATTTTGTGATGAAATAAGGTTAGTGTGTATGTGTGTATATTACTACCACTACTCATTTTACAATAATACCTATGAATCATATCACCGAGGCTACTGCCAATCGTATCACTGAGGCTAATGCCTCTGCACGCCCCGATCACTAACTCTTAACAAATAGTTTGGCCTAAGAGATTGTTCGAGTTTCTACATATTGTGTTCATCTTTGTCTAAATGTGATCCATACTAAATAATATTCACCTTGAAAAACATCAAACTCCTTATGAAGACTTCTTGCATGATGATCACATCCTAACAACTAGGGAGGTACACCTACTGCTTAGTACTGCAAAACATGTAACAAGTTCAAGCAATACTTAAACTTGTCAATGATGACTTACTCAGTCAACATATCACCTGAATTCTTTAAAGTATGAACCTTTTCATGTAATATTTGTGTTGACGCAAGTAACTACCTGATCTTGTGAAATCTCACACCATTATTATTGGTCCTAACATCATACACCTGATTGTTTTTCAAATAATAGGAACTCTATCTATCATAGTGCAACCTAACTCTATCTTGCTCAACACCCAATTCTCTCACCAATCATGTAAGCCATAAGGATTCTTTGACAGCTTCACCTACCGCCATGTACTATGCTTCACTTTTTTGACATGACCATTATGGATTGAACTGTTCGATTCCAACATATAAGTTATCTCGCTAAAGTAAATACATACCCTATTGTAGACCTTCTATCATCCATATTACCATCATAGTTTGAATTAACCTATCCGAGTAGTTAAGACACTTTAGTGATATTTCACTCTCTTTCTCCATCTCTCTTTGTATGTGTGTGTGTGTGTGTGTGCGTGTCTTCATTTAATTCAACTAGCATTAGATAGAAGATACTCTATTCGCTTGTGATTAGAGGTGGAGGTATGCCAGATCAGGCTAGACCTTTGAAGGCCCGAGCCTGGCCTATGACTTATTCTAGGCTTTTTTATTTGGCCTGGACTCACCCTTTTAAAAGTTTGGTTTAGCCTGAAAGCCTTTTTTCACATTAAGACTTTCAAATAGTCCATTTTACCTATTTTTAATTAGACAACGTGACATTTTATATATTATTTAGCATATTTTCTAATATATATATATATATATATATATATATATATAGGGGACGACTCAAGTGAGAACACTTGGTTATTATGAGAAATGAGAATAATGAATCACGACCATTAAATTTTGATTTTGTTGATTTTAATGGACTGGATTGGTTTCTCTTTCTATATTGATTTAAAATAAATATTAAGGATCATAGAAAGAGAAACCAATCCAGTCCATTAAAATCAACAAAATCAAAATTTAATGGTCGTGATTCATTGTTCTCATTTCTCATAATAACCAAGTGGACCTATAATGTTTCATGGGCTTTGTTAATAGCCTAAGTATGACATATTTCATTAGATAGGCTTTTAAAAAAAAGCCTAAACTTAGTCTTTTTATTAAATAGACCATGCCAATTTAGGCCTAAATAGGCCAGTCTATAGGCTCTTGTAGGCCAGCCTGACATATTCCCATCCCTACTTGTAATTTCTATATAGATTCTTGGTATTAAGGATTAATCTTCACAAGAGGTAACCATCATATTACTAATAATTCCCCTTCGTAAGGATCGACTTAAGAGAAAATTTTGGTTTTCCATTGAATATTTTAATCGCGATTTCCTTTCAGGAGGCTTAACTTGTCAAATACCTCCATATAGTACAAGACCTAACCAGACACCACATGTTATTCGAGGTTTTGTATCTTCCCAAGAGGAAAATGAATTGACTAATCTTTTGTACAAAACACCAAAAATCTCGACCACAACATGACTTTGATAGAGGAAACCCTAGTCGTCCCAACATCGAGAAAGAAGAAGTCAACATAATAGATGTCTTAAATTCAACATGTTAGATGGCGCCAATAGTGTGTTACTGACGACTTAAGAACTGTCCTCAAATGAGGGAGGGAAAAAAGACTAGAAGACTGGCGAAGAAATACACCATAGTGGTCGGAAAAGTTTACAATATGCGAAAAACTCGCCCTATGCCAAGATGTTTGAGAGAGAATGAGACTTCATTTATACTAATAGAGGTTCGTGAAGATGTATGTGGAAGCTGCATCAAAGGAAGAGCCATCACCAATATATTTGTAAAGGTCAATTATTAGTGGCCAACCATGACGAAAGACATTATAGAATTTGCTAGGAAATGTAATAAAAGCCAAAGGAACTATAACCTACACCATGCCCTAACTGAAATCCTTCATTCTAATATGTCTCCCTTGTCATTCTATCAATGGGGATGGACATCCTAGAGCCTTTCTATTGGCATGAGGTCAACTAAAGTTCTAATTCGTAGGTGTGGGTAACTTCACCAAGTGGATTGAGGCAGAAGTAATGTCCAAAATCACAAAAGAGAGAGCCTGATGCATCTTTTAGAAGCAAATCATATGTAGGTTTGGTTTTGTAATAAGTATTATCTCAGATAATGGAACTCGGTTTGCTAGCTCAACTCTAGTAGAGTTTTACCACTAGCTTGAAATCTAGACAAATTTTGTGTGAATAGCTCACGCACAGGCCACCGAACATGTTGAGTAACATAACAAAGTAATCCTTTGTGGAATAAAGAAGAAACTGAACGAAGCCAGGGGTTTATGGGCAGAACAATTACCCGAGGTGCATTCGTTTTCAACTATCTTAAACTATTTTTACACTTCTTCCCTGTCATGTGCTCTTTTACTTAAATATAACTTTTGATATGGTCATGTGGTTGTTTACGGTGATTTCCGGTAAACAACCGCTAGTCTTCCAAACTATAATAAATATGATTTGGTTACTTGCAGGATCGACTAGATTGATCCTAGGACACATAGCCAAGAAGATTGTTATCAATGTCTGTTCGAACCATATTCATTATTTGTCTTCTTCAATAAGCGTTGTTCGATTTATAGGACAAATAGTCTTGACAATCACTTTATTATACATAAATGTGACTTCAACGAAGTGACATGACATAAAAAATTAAAAGGACAATTGAAACATAAAGAATCTTAAATTGCAGAAATATAAAAGACTTTGAAAGTAAATAGCATGAAAGTAATTCGAAAGTAAATGACGTTAAAGTAAAGATGCAGAAACGTAAATGGCAAGAAGTAAACGAAATGCAGTAATTCTGAAAGATAAAGACAAAAAGATAATACACATGTATTAAAATGGTGGTGTCATACGTACATTTTCTCAGCGAACTCTTTCTCTTAACGCTTGATACTTGAGTAAATATGTGAGTGATTTGTACAAAATGAACACACAAAATCCTAACACTAAGACTCCTATTTATACTAGTTTCGACCTTAACGGTCCTACACTAATCTGCTGCCACGTTTCTCATCAGAACTTCCAGCGAAGCCATCTGTTGTTGAACGGTTACGAAACCGTCTTCGAATTTCAAATCTTCCCGCCTGAGTCCATCTTCGACGCGTGGCAGTGTATTAAACAAACACTACTAAAAACACGCTAAGTAGTAATACTTGAATACATATTCTATGAATTTTGTCTAAGTCCCGAAGACATATGCTTTCATTAATCTTTCAGCGTTCACTTATCTTCATCGAACTTAGAAGTCCTTATTCTTCGAAGCATGACCATCAGTAGCCATTTTTTTAAGGGATGGCCATCAGTAACCATCTTTCCTTCGATTCTCAACTCCTTCGAAGGATAAACAACATAAAACGAAATCTTCAGCTAACAAATTGCCCCCAATAAATGCCTGTTTCGAGAATCAACAGAAATAGGCGTTTCTTGCCATTATAAGATTTCGTTTTTATGATCCTTGAAAGTTCCAAGACTGCTGACTAGCGTCATAATCACTGATAACACTGTTTCCGAGACGTCTTGTCATTTTCAAAGATGTCTTCTCATAACCTACATTCCCACGTTTTAACCTTACTTCCTGATCATTACTCCTACATACTAGGAGTGAAGCTAACTCATTCGACCGCCGTTGGATTAAATCACCAGCCGCCACGTGTCTCTCGGGTTTTACCCAAAAGATTTAAAAAGGTTTCCGTTAAACCTTTAAATACTTGACCTTGTGTCTCTATACCGCCTTTCATTCATCTTCTTCACCAAAAATTTGAAACGTCTTCACTCTTTTTAGAATCTTGTTCTTTCAATCAAAAATTTCCTCATGGCTTCATCTTCAAATGTTCTTCAACCCGCTTTGAAGCTCCAATCAACAACACGTTCTGGGGAACGAGAGTTCGTTCCAAACCCTAACACTGAAGAGATACGCGCTATTTACGCTTCCCAGGTAATCATTCCCTTTGAACTCTCTGAGAAAACTCTTGCTTTTATGGGTCCATTACCGAGTGAAAGTATCCAATCTATGAATAAGTTTTTCCCTGCTTACTACAAGACTAGACCATTAGTTAGCAAAGTTAAGATAGATGAAGACGGTCGCTCTCCTTTAGGCAAATCTGCTAATGTTGAGGAAACTTCAACAGCAACCCCTTTAGCTTTAAACAAAATTAGGTTAAACTATATGACAAATTCTGTAAAAGTGTTTAGGTCAATCCCTTTAGCCAAAGATCCTGACTTGTACTATGCCTGGCTAGAAAAGGTAGAGAAACAAAAAGGATCCTTCTGGAAAACATTAGGAATATACGATTTGATTCAACTGTCAAGAACGGGTTTAGAATACAACCAACCCATGTTAGTAGCAGCGGTTCATTTTTGGGATGCTTCTCACAACACCTTCCATCTCCCATGTGGAATGGTTACCCCCACGCTTTTCGACGTGGCCGCTATTACAGGACTTCGACCAACTGGTGAAACCTTCGACCCCAATGACATGGACAATGACACTATTGGTTTTAACGATTCGCAAGTCACTTATACGGCATTCATCCAGAAGCATCATGTTACCACTGAAGCGACAGTATCTGATGAAGAGCATATTGCTTTTCTAGCATTATGGCTTTCACGATGTGCCTTTTGTTCAAGGTCTATCCAAGTTGCGAAAAGGTACCTTTGCATGGCTAATCAATTGCATGCTGGAAAAAAGCTCAACCTCAGCCAACTACTTCTAGGGTCTCTTTATGAAAACCTTAGTGAAGCTGCAAACCTTACCAAGAATTTCAAATCTGGTAGTTTACTTTACGCTGGTCCTTTCTGGCTATTGCAATTGTGGCTTAATGCTACATTCGAAACTCATCTTCCCTTTCGAGGAGATGTCAATGAGGAGGATAGCATAATAAAAAATCGAACTATAGAGGGGACCAGGTTAGCTTACCTAACTCCAAAAGAAGAAATGGGAAAGCTTCATGAACATTTCCTGGCGTATTCGATGATGTTTGCTCGGCGTGACCAGTTCGATCCTTCTATGGCCCCATTTGTACACAGAACAATAGGCCCTGAATGGTTTACTCGAAAATTTCCACCAACATCTCAGGATCAACAAACTGAATCTATGGAAATTTGGAAAGCCTTTCTGACTCCAAGATTGTTTTCCCACCGTCTTCGACCATCAAAGGGTCAATGTATCCTCATGTGCTATCAACCGAATTTGGTCTCAAGACAATTTGGGTTAACTCAAATAACACCCAAGTGCTTATATGAGAAAAGGAACCATATGTGTTTCCACACTTTGTATTTGACTGAAGAGGAATGTGAACAAAAAATCGACAAATATGTTGACGTCACCAATCTTTCTCCTATTCCTTTTGAACCTTCTTTTTACTCTACACCAGATTTTCATCAATGGTGGACAGAGTATTATAGCTCTCAAATTTTTGATGCTGATAGCCTTGCTCAGGAACTAACTGCAGCTTTCAATGATGTGCAGGAGAACTTCCAAAAAGGTACTTCCACTCATATTAAAGAAATCCAAGCTTTTCAAAAATTCTTTGAAACTATCTATAGGCCTGATGATCTTAGTCGGACTGTTCGTGAGGCTGCAGTTACTTTGCGCGAAAAGTTTTCCGCCAAACTAAATAAGTTGAAATTGCCCTCGTATGTTCGACCAGAACTACGTTATGAGGTGGCTTTCAAACTCAATCCTCCAAAATTCCCCCCACTACCAAGTGCTGATTTTGGTGTGGCTCTAAGTCCTCCTTTCCCAGACTGGTTCGTGTGTGGGAATGCTCTCAAAATTCTTCAAGAGAGTACCAAAAAACGCGCTGAACGAGTGGTTCCGACTAAGCATACCTTGGATACTTTCAAAGGACATCTTCATATAGATCTTAAACATGTTCGTGTCCTGACTCCAATACCTGAAGGTCTGGATTAAGGCAATCTTTTCGACTGACTTATTTCTTCTTTATTGATGTACTGATTTCAGTCTCAACTACAGCTGTTGCACGAAGGAGGAAGATTAAGGAAGCTGCTGCCCCAAAGGACTCTGGGACATCTAAAAGCAATAAACCAAGTGGGAGTGACTCCCTCGTCACTGATAAGAAGCCCACGGTACATACTTATCTCATACTCTCAATCTCGTACAATATGTGACTAGTACTCATTTTTCTCATTTTCCACTTGCCAGAGTTCGAAACCCCCAACGGGTTCGAAGCGTAAAGCTTCTTCGACCACTGGTTCGGATGGCGAAGATAAATCCCCCCCTCAAACTAGACAAGGACAGAAGAAAAAATACAAAGCTGTTACCCCTTCGAGAAAAGGGAAAAAGGCAAGTCCTTCCAAAGCTGCTTCTCCTGGTGATAAAGCGTCCTCTGAAGAGTCTCCTTTGAAAGCTGCTAGTAATGCTTTCATTGTGGAAAGCCATAATTCAAGTCCAGACAATATTCCACCCAAGGTACTTTGGGTTTGTCCCACATATCATCTTATGATTTTAACATTATTGTACTGACACTTTACCTTGTTATTGCAGGATGATGCTGGCACTGCTACTTCCGGTTTTAAAGATCCTGACCTCACCATTGAAGTTGACAAACTTTATGGTAGTTGTCAAACTTTAACTTTCGTTAACTAAACTCTTCAAAAGTTTTATTTATTTTTGAATAACTTTGCTCTGTTTAACGTAGGTACCTCTCAAAACCAAACTCGTGTTCTTTCACCAGTCTTTGAAGACGTTAGGCCAATTGCTACCATATTGCCTAATGAGCCAGTCGAAGAAAGCCATTCTACTGACGAATCCCCACCTACCCATCAAGGCAAAAATTTGGAAGAGGATCATCCATTCTCAGGCAGCGATAATGTGAATCAGCAATCACATGGCAACGAAGATTCTGCGTCGGAGAAAGATGCTATGGAAGAAATTTCTCAGCCTGAAAAACCAGTTTCTCATGGAACTTCAACTCTTGACGCAAAATCCAATCCTGAGACAACTTCGACGCCTGCCCCTGCAAAGCTTACTCCTTCAGAGCTTGAACAACTTAAGCAAACTGATCCTCTCAGTTTCTTAAAGGCCATTATGAATGTGAATACTCCTTCGCCTCCGGAGCTTAATGTCTCAGCAGCTGTTACTGCAGACTCTAGTGACAAGGAAGATATCCCCAGTCTTCTTCGACAAATAAAAGAAAGATTCTTTGGGGTCAATCTTGTAGATGTTCTCAACCGGGACCCTATTAAGAGCCACAACCTAAATCAACTTCTAAAGAGAGTAGATTTGCTTCAAGTATCCCCAGAAGTTTCAGAGGTAATTATTCTGCTGGGCTCTCTACTCGAGCAACTTCAAGCTAACATCCTTCGAAGGCAAAATGTCGAAAAAGAGTTATCTGAGACAAAGGCCTCTCATGACTCTTCATGGAATCTTGCTATGGACGCAACGAAACAAGGTGAGGCCCTCAGGCTCAAACATTCAGAAAATCAGAAGGCCATTGATGATTATGAGAAGAAAATCAGCTCTTGGAAACAAGAAATCAAAGTACTCGAGGGCAAGATAAAGGAGGCTGAAAGTTGTCAAGCAGACTTACAAAAGTCCAATCAACAAGACTTGCTCGAAGTGGTGCAGTCAGGAATGAAACATTTTGAAGCTGCGCAAAAGTTAGTGCCAGAAATCGAAAGGTTGAAGAAACACCGGGCACTAATTGAACTTCGCATGTCTTCATGGGAGACTCAATACTTGAAGATCAAAAAGGATCTCCCTGAGGATTTCAACTAAATGTTTTCGATCTTGTTACTTATTGCACCTTTATTTTGTAATCGAGGCCACTGTAGACATATAATATTTGTACGCTTGGCTCCCTTTTATCTCTATCATATTTGCCATTGTTGATTTAGCAAATCTTTCAATTTCTTGTCAAGATATATCTTTAGATTTCCTACAGTGCTTTTATTAAATGCAACATGTAGAACCTGAACATCCTTCGCAGCACTCTTGCCTCTAGACTTGACGTTTCCACTTCTTCTAGCCATAATCATTATTAAAAGTGACGTCACTTTCTCCAAACCGTCGGTTTTCAGACGTGCGTGCATCAGTTTAATGATTACTTCTCAACTTCCAAGGGCGGGAAACGGCGGAAGCCATAACTTCTTTCTTTGGAAAACCAACCGCAGTCCAATCACTCATTGGCAATTACAATCCACCCTTCAGTATTCCCCTTCTATATAAAGGGTCCAATATCACCTTTATTTCTCATTCATGCGTTCTCTCTCCAAACTAAACACAGAAAAAAAGAAAACACACAACTTCTCTTTCAGAACAACTTTCTTACCTTTCAATGGCTGAACCTCTCTTCTTTAACGACATCAAAGCCCTCATTAGAGGCGAGTTCAGACTCTCTGAAGATGAACTTGTTCGCCATTTCATCAACATCGAAACCCTGTTTGTTAACCAGGAACTAAACTTCTATTTTGAGGAAGTCCTGGAGGGTGCCATTTACCCTAACATGGTGGCAGAATTCTGGATGAATGCGTCTTTACGCATAGATCCTGAAGGCAGGACCACCATTGATTCTGAAATTCGACATGCTCGTCTTAGCATTACTCCCACCACTATTGCCAATCTGATAAAATGCAATAACTCTGGTGAAACTTTTGATGACAACAGTTTCAACATGACTACTCATCTCATGCTGAGAGCTCTTGTGGATAATGACCGCTTCAGTGCCAAAGTCATCAGGATCTGGCACAAGATGCTCGTGGGGAACTTCCAACCTCGGAGGATTAACGAAAACGACATCATGGTTGAAGACTTGGAGTTTATCCTCTGTGGTATTCGAGGGAAGAAAATTAACATCCCTTTGATGATCTTCAAGGGACTTGTTAAAGCTGTCTCTGCCGGTGTCGACCGTCGAGGGGTTGTGACTTGTCTTCCGTACGGGAGACTCCTTAGCTATATTTTTCTTAAGAAAGGCGTAGTGAGAAGGATGCGTACTTCTGGAGCCATGGATATGTTCGAGGCTGAACCTTCTCCCGTGTTGTCTTTGGACAGTTTAAACCAAAGGATTGACTAGCAAGTTTTTACCTTAGGTTTAATCTTTTTATTTATATTTATGCCTTCCTTCTTTTGTAACTTCAGATCCTATTCTTTGGATCTTTTTGTAATGAATGTACTCCCATGCTTGAAATGAAAAAAGAATATTTTGGTGTCTTCTTTGATTTTTCTCTCCCTAATTTTCCTGATTGTGAAGCCATTTTGGTGCCTGACCATTTTGGCTTTTCGTAGTACGCTGGGTATCTACGTCTTCGCAATCCTTACTTCGTGCATACTTGGTTTATATCTCTTCAAATATTTCCCGTTTACTCTCAAGATCCTATGATCTTCTGCTAATTCTTCAATTTCATAAGCATTGTTCGAGAATACTTTTAAGATTCGAAAGGGTCCTTCCCAATGTGGGGACCATTTACCAAGTGCCTGATTCCTTCGATCTATAGGCAAAATAACTTTCCAGACTAAGTCATTATTAACAAAAGTTTTACCTTTCACCTTTTTATTATAAGCTCTGGACACTCTTTCCTTTTGCCTTTTTATCATTTCCAGCGCTCGAAGTCTGTCTTCGTCCAAATCTACTAACTCATTCATCATTAATTCCCAGTATATGTTGGGAGGAATGTCTGCTTGTCTTTGTATCCTTACTGATTGCAAACATATCTCAATTGGGAGTACTGCGTCATGTCCAAACGTCAACTGGAAAGGAGTTGTATTCGTAGCTTCTTTTGGAGATGTTCGACAAGCCCAAAGTGCTTGATCTAAAGTCTTATGCCAATTCTTGGGTCTTTTTCCTACATGCTTCTTGATAAGGCCAATTATTATTTTGTTTGCTGCTTCAACCTGTCCATTTGCTTGGGCATAATAAGGTGTAGAAGTAAATAACTTGAAACCTATTTCTCTGGCAAAATCTTGCATTTTTCGTCCAGTAAAGACTGATCCATGATCAGTTGTTATACTTTCTGGGATTCCAAATCTATATATAATGTGTTTCTGAATAAACTCAATCACCGCCTCTTGATCCACATTTGCCAGTGGTATTGCTTCGACCCATTTTGTGAAATAGTCTATTCCTACCAAAATGTATCTTTGCCCTTTGGATGACTTGGGGTGAATCTCTCCAATCAAATCTAGTGCCCATCCCCTGAAAGGCCATGGTTTTACTATTGTACTTAGTTCGTTTGCTGGAGCATGTTGGATACCTGCATGTTCTTGGCACTCTTGGCACCCTTTCGCGAACTCTATGCAATCCTTTAGCATCGAAGGCCAATACATCCCAAAACGAAACAAGAGCCATTTCATTTTGTGCCCTGCTTGATGTGCACCACATGCCCCACTATGTACGTTCGACAGAGCCAAGTATGCTTCTGCTTCTCCCAAGCATTTCAACAATACCCCTTCAGGAGTTTTCTTGAACAATTCATTTCCCATCAGAAAATATGACAGGGCTCTATACTTGATTTTTCTGTCTGTATCCGTCGAAGGATTTTTCAGATAGTTAATAATTGGATTCCTCCAATCTGTGTCAGCCAATGAATCTATATTTAGTACCTCGAATTGTTCTTTATTGGCATAACCCAATTGTGAATCTTCCAGATCACTTGGCGAAAGTTTAGTAAACATTGCTCTTCCTCTTACTTCAATCAACTCTTCCAACTTTTCTTTTGATACTTTATATCCCGAAGCTAATTGCGCCAAGTCGTTTGCTTCCTGGTTATTCACCCTTGGTACATGTTTTAATTCCACGTATTCGAATTTCTTGAGCAGCCTATTTGCGATGATAAAATACATGATCAAATTCTCTTTGATGCACTTATACTCCTTTGTCAATTGTTTGATGACTAATTCGGAGTCTCCTTTAATTTCGACTCTGGTTGCCCCCAATTCTAACAAAGCCTCAAGTCCAGCAATTAAAGCCTCGTATTCAGCTTCATTATTGGAGCATGATGGACCTTCGATTTTATACTTGAGCTTTGTTGGAATTCCATCAGGAGAAATTATCAACATTCCAATACCAGTTCCCTCTCTATGCGTTGAACCATCGAAATATAACTTTCAAGGTTTCAAATCTACACAATGCTGATGATTCTCAACCACCGCATGGTCAACAATGAAGTCTGACACAATCTGGCCTTTCATTGCCTTGAGAGGCTGAAATATTAATGAATATTCAGTAAGGGCTAAAGCCCATTTGCCAATTCGACTATGTAGTATTGGCTTAGATAACATATGTTTAATAACATCATAATGAGATGAAACGTAAACATCAACTGGCTTTATATAATACTTGAGTTTGATACAGGAGAAATACAAACAAAGGCAGAGTTTTTCTATATCAGTATATCTAGTCTCTGCATCATTGAGTACTCTACTTAAGTAATAAATGGCTCTTTCGATGCCATTCTCATCCTCCTGGGCAAGCATGCTGCCTATTGTTTTATCTGATGCTGAAATATATAGGCGCATGTGCTTCTTCCCGTTTGGGGGAGATAGAATTGGTGGACAAGTCAAGTATTGCTTTATCTGATCGAAAGCTTCTTGATGTTCAGCACGCCACTCGAACTTCCCTTGCTTAAGCCGAAGTAGAGGTGAGAAAGCTTGCGTGCGTCCACTTAAGTTAGAGATAAATCTTCTTAAGAAATTTATCTTACCCAATAATGATTGTAATTCTTTCTTCGTGGAGGGAGAGTTGGTCTCCATAATGGCTTTTGTCTTGTTTTGGTTGATTTCTATCCCTTTTTTGTGGACTACGAAACCCAAGAAATCGCCTGCCTGCACAAAGAAAGCACATTTAAGGGGGTTCATCTTCAAGCCATATTTCCTCATTCTTTCGAATGATTGGCTCAGATGATCGAGATGACTCATACCCGAGGTAGATTTTACCACAATGTCATCTATATACACTTGCATGAATGTTTATATGAAGTCGTGAAATATAGAATTCATTGCTCTTTGATAAGTTGCCCCTGCGTTTTTTAAACCAAAAGGCATCACAACCCATTCGTAAGTGCCTATTGCTCCTGGGCAACGAAATGCTGTCTTGGATACATCATCTTCTGCTATAAAAATTTGATTGTATCCCGAATATCCATCCAACATGCTCAAATACTCAAAGCCTGCGGCCGAGTCTAATAGCATTTCTGCTATAGGCATGGGATACTCGTCTTTCGGAGTAGCTGCATTAAGATCGCGAAAGTCTATGCATACTCTTAATGAGCCATTCTTTTTAATTACAGGTACTATATTAGCAATCCACTCAACATACCTTGTAGTTCGGATAAATTTGCACCGTAAGAGTCTTTCGACCTCTGCCTTAATCTTCGAGTGAATCTCTGGCGCGAATCTTCTGGGAGTTTGTTTTATTGGCTTCTTCCCTTCTTTTATTGGTAATTTTAATTCGACTAAGTCTCTTTCGAGACCAGGCATCTCATCATAATCCCAAGCAAAACAATCTCTATTGTCTTTCAACATTTTGATGACCGTCGCTTTCAATTCTAGTTCTAGTTTCGCGCTGATATATGTTATTCTCTTTTGATCATTGTCTCCAAGATTGACTTCTTCAAGCGGATCTTGGGCCAACATCTTTATGTTCGACGCCATCGGGTCTTTTTCAAATCCCAACGGTTCTTCGTCATATATTGCATCTAACCTTTGACTTGGTTCTTCTCATATGATTTCTTCAACTGGACCCGTATCTTCAGGGAGTTCGAAACTCGTACGTATTTCCAATTCTGATATTCCTTCTTTGGTTAGGACTGAATCTATCTTTGTATTTGATAGTTCGGCTTCGAGATCCGTTTTTCTTTTGTTCTCGGCCACATAGGCCGAAATATTTTCGAAGAATGCAGACTCAGACATGATTAATGTCATCGTCCCAGCCCGTTGGCCGTACTGCTGGATAATTCTCCGATGTTGCTGGATCTGGTGGACCATCCATGATCTCCCTATCCCATTGGAATCCATTTGGATGTAAAGTCAAATAGTACATTGCATTTTTGTTTGGGGTATACATTTCTTCAGCAGCATGACAAGGGCCTATGTTTGCCAAGTTCCTGTCGAAGTTGTTTTTGTTCACCTGGTTGACCTCAGCCATGTAATAACTCTGATCACCTTCGATATTCTCCACTATACCATCTTCTCTCCAAATTGTCACCCTCTGATGCATGGTTGAGGGTACAGCCGCTACTCCATGAATCCATTCCCTACCAAGCAAAAGGTTGTAGTTTGCCTTTGCTGGTATAACCATGAACATGGTTGGCCTGGTAACTGAGCCTACTGTCAAATTGACTTGAACAACTCCCAGAGTTTGTCCTATTTTGCCTTCGTAGTTGGATAAAACCATGTTATGTGGCCTTATATCCGTATCGAACATACCAATCCTTTTTAGCATGTACTGAGGCATTAGGTTCACTGCTGCTCCCCCATCAACTAGGACTTTATTTATGCCCACGTTCTCAATCTTAGCCCTGATATAAAGTGGCTTCAAATGATTTCGCATACCCTCATCAGGCCTTTCGAAGAAAGCATTCTGTTCTTCTACTGCACCGTTATTCAGCACATAGTAACACACGGGTCTGTGTTTTGCCATTTCTTCGATATCAGCCTCTTCACAGTCTTCTACTTCAGTTTCCTGATTAAACTCGTGAGGGAGTACCGAGACAACATTGCAGTTCAAGTTTATAGATGACACTCCATCAGAGTCAAAATCATTTGTCATTCTATCCTCTTCTTTCCAAGAATTTGAACGCATCTTGTCCTCTTCATCTAAGAGTTTTTCAGCTTCGAATAGTCTGCGTTCCACCGGAGGTCTGTTCGACTTTGCCCCCTGGTATGGGACTTGGTTGCTACTAGATTCTCCAGCTTCTCTTGGCCTGTATTCCTTCTGAGCCTTTTTTATTCTCTGATGCCTTCTCCACTGGGACCGAGACATAGGATTTTTTCCTTTATAATTCTCCAACCGATACGCCTCTCGATTTGATCTTTGGAATTGTTTCCTATATGCCATTGCAGTTCTACCACCTTGGTCCCAACTTCGCCATTTGTTGGTTCTTGCATCAGCTTGTACCCACCTATCCCTGGGTGCATTTGCAGGGACTTTGAACGTCACCCTTCGAGTCCTAGGATGTGGGCTATCAGGCCTCTTTGTCGGAGTCCAACTGTCGAAACCGTACAGGTTGGGACGCAACCCCTTAATTTATTGACTCATGTAGCAATACACACGTTCGAATGATCGTGCTAGTATTTCGTCATAGACTGCCCCACATCTTGGGCAGAGAGCAACTTCAGTGTTTTCTTTGTGGCATCTGACCAAAAATTCTACCAAGCTTTCCTCCATCTTTGGGTACAGTTGTAGTAGGGGATTTGGCTCTCTTCCTGGGTGTTCCCACCTTTCGCGTCGAACCCTTTCGAAGTTGGCTTCGACCCTTCGATTCAGCATGATCGAACACCTTGGACACATCCATTGCTTACCACCATTTCTCTCGTGGCAATTCCAGAGATATTCTTTGAGGCTTTCAGTTCTTGGAGGAACTTCGATGCCCCCATTTTTCATCGTCAGCCATGTCTCTAGTTCGCCAAATTCAGACGCTGGTCGTCTGGCACTAACCATGTTGACCGCTGCTGGAGGAACTTCAGAGATCTGGATTTTCTGGAGTTTCATCCTGAGGTCTTCAGTGGCCTCGCTGTTTTCTTCCTTCGAGGCTTCAGTTATTTCTGCCTTGGAAGATTCTTCAACATCAGTATTGAAGACTATGTCACTATTTAGGCTTTCAGTAGCCTGCTTTCCATTGAACATTGCTTTAGTCTCCTCAACCTCGATTTCAGAAACTTCCACCATGTTGATATCTTCTACCTCGCAGAGGCTGGCGTCAGCAATGTTTAGGGGATTGGTATCGACCCTCATATGACTCTTGGTCTTGTCAGCAAACTTCAACCTTCCTTCATTGAGAGCATTTTGAATTAGATCCCTGAAAAGAAAACATTGAGAAGTTTTATGGCCTAAAAACCCATGATATTTACAAAAACCTCTTTTCTTCCGTTGTTCCAACGGAGGAATTTTTGAATTTGGAGGTAGTATCATTTGGCCATCTTTTACCAATAAATCAAATATTTCATCACACTTGGTAATGTCGAATGTATAAGTTTTCTTAGGGAACCTATCATTCTTATCGTTTTCTACTGGATTTTTCCCATTGGCAGGATTTAGCAATTTACAAGCATAAGGTGGCGCTTCTTTCAATTCAGCCAAGTCTATTTCGACTTCTTCAGGGCTATATGAGTCATCGAAAGACTCATTCTCAGCCTCCTTGGCTTCGACGTATGCCACTCTTTCTTTCTTATAACTTTTACTTGCCCTAGCTTTTTCTGCCTTCAGGCGTTCGACTTGTCGAACCCTATCTGCTAATTGGGCCATGTCCTTAAGGTATTGGGTATCTAGTTTCTTTCTTATTGAATAATCTAGACCACCTGCAGCCATTTCGACAAGTTCATGCTCTGGGACTGTTGTAAAACACCTTGACTTCAACAGTCGGAACCTATTTAAATAATCATCAATTGTTTCTGTGAATTTTCTTTTAACACTGGCCAATTCTTTCAAACTTATCTTAGTTTGGCCCATGTAAAATTGCTCATGGAAAAGTCTTTCCAAGTATGCCCATGCATCTATCGAATTTGGTGGCAAAGTAGTAAACCAAATGAAGGCATTTTTTGTCAGTGAACTGGGGAAATATTTGATCCTTAAATCCTCGTTTCCCGCTAAGTCTCCTGCTTCCGTCAGATATCTAGCAATATGTTCCACCGTTGACTCGTTTGTTTCGCCTGAAAATTTGGTAAATTTGGGTACCTTGGTGCCCCTAGGCAGTTCTGTTTGCATGATATAGTCTGATATAGGGGATGTATAATTTGGACGTCTAAGTCCAGTACTAAGGCCATTGTTGGCCATAACCCTTTCTATCATGGCAGTCAAGTTATTTTCTGTAGCCAGATTTTCTCTTCTGACTCTTTGAACAATCTCATCTGGGTGCTCGTTCCTACCCACAATCCTTAATCTGGGTTGCTCCTCCTCCGTTTCTTGTCGGACGGGGACAGTTCTTTGATTTGAAGCTTCTAAGTTAATTATTGGAATCCCTTCGAACACCTCTGTTCTTCGTGAGGGGCCTACATCCCTAGTAGCCGTCCTAGATGATGGAACTATGTCTTGTACACGTTCTAAAATGGGCCTCTCTTCTTGATTCGAAGGCTGTTTGTCTTTCCTTTTAGGTGTCGTTACTCCCATGAATTCTGCCATTCGATTCATCTGAGATGATATCTTTTGGAAAGTCTCCATGTTTTCTCTATTCGTAGTAGTAACATTTGCCATTAGTGGGCTTAAAACTGAAGTCAATTCTCTGGCTAAAACCCCTACCATATCATGGTTGCTTGCATCCATTTCTTGTCGAAATGCTGCTTGGTTATTTGTGGTAAAGTGAGGCATCTGGGTAGAGAAACCAGTGTTATGTGCGCTTCGACCCACTGAACTAACATTTGGTGAAAATGTCGCATTGTTAGTTGGGGGATATATATGTCCTGCCCCTCGTACGCCTGTTCCATGTGGGTATGGCATTCCGTATGGATTATTTGGTCTCCATTCGAAAGCGGAGTTCGTGCCTTGACCAAATAAATTGTTTGCAGCATTTGTCGAGGCAAACGATACGTCCTCTGCGCTTGTGGATGAGGGTGCGGTTGTCGACACTGAAACTGGAACAGTCCCTGAGGGTGCTGTATTATTTTCAGGCATAGTCTGGGAATTATCTGCAGGTCTCGAACCATTTGGACCCGTTGCATCTCGTGCTTCTTGAGTAGAAGTCGAATTTGCCGCTCCTGATCCTGAACCTTGTGGGGGATCTTGATTACCCCCTGCACTGGCCGTAACGACCATTTTCCTGTTGTACCTTCGTTTGGGAATCGGTTGTGCACTGTTCTTTAATTTACCGTTCCTAAGGTTCATACAAGATCTTGATATTGTCTAGACAAAAATAAAGCAATTGATTAAAACAATCTGCTTGACACTGTCCCACTGGGCGTGCCAATTTGTTTACGGTGATTTCCGGTAAACAACCGCTAGTCTTCCAAACTATAATAAATATGATTTGGTTACTTGCAGGATCGACTAGATTGATCCTAGGACACATAGCCAAGAAGATTGTTATCAATGTCTGTTCGAACCATATTCATTATTTGTCTTCTTCAATAAGCGTTGTTCGATTTATAGGACAAATAGTCTTGACAATCACTTTATTATACATAAATGTGACTTCAACGAAGTGACATGACATAAAAAATTAAAAGGACAATTGAAACATAAAGAATCTTAAATTGCAGAAATATAAAAGACTTTGAAAGTAAATAGCATGAAAGTAATTCGAAAGTAAATGACGTTAAAGTAAAGATGCAGAAACGTAAATGGCAAGAAGTAAACGAAATGCAGTAATTCTGAAAGATAAAGACAAAAAGATAATACACATGTATTAAAATGGTGGTGTCATACGTACATTTTCTCAGCGAACTCTTTCTCTTAACGCTTGATACTTGAGTAAATATGTGAGTGATTTGTACAAAATGAACACACAGAATCCTAACACTAAGACTCCTATTTATACTAGTTTCGACCTTAACGGTCCTACACTAATCTGCTGCCACGTTTCTCATCAGAACTTCCAGCGAAGCCATCTGTTGTTGAACGGTTACGAAACCGTCTTCGAATTTCAAATCTTCCCGCCTGAGTCCATCTTCGACGCGTGGCAGTGTATTAAATAAACACTACTAAAAACACGCTAAGTAGTAATACTTGAATACATATTCTATGAATTTTGTCTAAGTCCCGAAGACATATGCTTTCATTAATCTTTCAGCGTTCACTTATCTTCATCGAACTTAGAAGTCCTTATTCTTCGAAGCATGACCATCAGTAGCCATTTTTTTAAGGGATGGCCATCAGTAACCATCTTTCCTTCGATTCTCAACTCCTTCGAAGGATAAACAACATAAAACGAAATCTTCAGCTAACAGTGGTCATATCACACAACAATTTATTCTACTAAGGAAACACCATTCAAGATAGTTTATGGCGTTGATGCCACATTTCTCGTTGAGATAGACATATTCACATGACAACGTGATAGTTTTAGTGAACAAGTTATAGTGCACATGTTAGTGTCAATGAACAAAGTATCTAATCGCCTCATACAAAATTAATTGTGTTTTTGGATGCATTGGCAAACGTTATAATTACTTTTACTATAATATTGATAAAAGGACAAAAAAATGTAGAGAAAAAAATACTTTAAGTAGAAAATTATAAAAAAGATAAATATTCTTTAGTCTCCTTATTTTAATTTCTTAGTATTTTTTAAAAAAGTATAACTTTTTATCCCCTCTATTTAATATTTTCTGAGTTTTTTTTCTCATTCGAATTTATCTTATTGACACTTCATCTTATGATATGACTCAAATATGACATTGTGTATGCGCGATACTATACTTTTGTCATGTTCTTGGCTATCTGGTTTATTTAGTCTCATTATTAATTTATACTTTTTAACTAGAAAATTAAAAAAAAAAAAACAGAGTTTTGATACTTGAGATAGCTTCTGCTCGAGATATTTTTTGTCATATAATATAATGTAAGTCATGTTTGGATGTTGTAAAACGAACGAAATGGAATGAAAAGAAGCAGTATAGACCAAAGAAAAATGAAAATGCAATTCTATAATTTAGGTATTTTATGACAAAACAAAATAATTTTGTCATTCCACCAAAATTAGAATGTACAAAAAAAAACGATAAAATGGAATGAAAAACATTCAATCTAATTCGGCTTCATTCCATATTTTTTAATTTTTCCAAATAATAAAATACTATATGATTTCATTCCTCCACTCATTTCCATTTTATAAGATTCTGTTTGGATTGATGGAATTGAATGGAGCGGACCAGAATAGAATGGAATATAGTGATATTTCATTGTTTGAGTAATTTACAAATGGATGGAGCAAAATAGAATTGAGTGATATGGATTCTATTCTATTTCATCACTTATCATCATTTTTTTCCTTTTTATTTGAACGGAATGAACAACTTGTCCTATTCCATCCAAAAATTTCCAAATAATAAAATGATATTTTCGTTCTGTTCCCCTCTATTCCACTCCGTTAAACTCTATTCCGCTCCGTTCATTTTTTTAATATCCAAATATATCATAATAAAAAAAATCATATTTTTAACTACTAGTATATATTTTGTATATAATAATTGACTGTCTTATCCCTTAATTTTTAACCATCATTAAACTAGCTCTAAATAATTACTCCCTTCTTTCTTATTTATAAGTAAATTTTAACTTTTTAAATTCATTTAATAATTAATGTATCTAACTTATATATAGTCTAAATACATAATTTATTCAATGAGCTTAGAAAGTCAAAATTTGACTATATAGAAATGTATAGAAATGGAGGGAGTAAACACTAACACGCCCTAGATAATTAATCCTCGTAGTTTTGTATATTCTTATAGATAATGACATAGTGCTATTTATTCACTTTCAGTTTCACAGTGGCATATGCATGATCTTCAAATTCAGACACTTATCTTAAAGGTGTGGGCCTCCATAGTTACAGTTAAAGGAAATAATTACTAATTAGTGGGGTCAATACATTACTCTCTAGACAAATTTCTTGTTCCTTATCGACAAAGGCTTCTCTATTGCCATCAAACTTCATCTTCTCCTATACATTTGTTTAAAAAACGTATATCTAATTAAATATTCCCTACAGAATCATGTATATCGTTAGTATCACATTATTGAATCAGATAAACAATCATTAAAAACTATCCTTAAAACCGTCAAAAAAAAAATATTTATCCTTAAAATTTCAAAGCATGCATTGTTATTTAATTTTAAAAACCTAGTGACAATTATTTAAAAGACTTGATATAATTAGTTTATCTTTGTTTATTATATTTTCGAAAGTGGGAAATGAGTAGAACAATTAATTTTTCAATTATGTTCCACTTGAATTGATGTTGCAACCAATTACCTACAAGCAAAGCTACAATAGTTTGCACTTTTTCATAAACTTAAACTCTCAAATAGTGTCACTATCAAATAGTAGGAAGTTAGTTATAATAAGTGATATAAGTGAGTCCAACTTGGACCCATAATTATTAATTATGGTTTGATGGTTAGTACAGTTTTATTACTCTATCGGTACTCTTTCTAGTATTATTTTTTTGGGGGCCAATAAGTAATCTTTCTATAGATTTCTTTAACTGCTGATTTAAATGAGTATCAACCGCAATATCTTAGAGTAGTATTTATGAGTCAATAGGTAAATCTGTCCTTCAAAATTGTAGATCATATATAAAAAATAACTGTTTTTTTTAAAGTTAACAAACACATCATTTAAAATAATTATTTTATGCATGAGAAAATTTTTCAACCAACCCACGGATTTCTTACGGTCTACAGGAATTTCTATTTTTGTCCCCAGCTTCTATAGATGGATCTTCGAAAGCATTCCATATTTTGAAAAAATTTGATTTCTTCCGTAGATACATCTACGGAAGCGTACAAAATCAAAGAAATCATATTTAAACACATTTTTTTCATTTTAAAAATACTTTCGTAGAAGGTGGGTCAGGTACAACCGCAACTCCATTGGTCACCTGAGATACTGTACGCAACGTCCGTTCTCACTGAACGGATGCGTGCTATGTTGTCCTACCATGGATGACCTTGTCCGGACCGTGAATCATGATGTCTGCATTATGATACAAAAATGATCGAGTTAGAAACTGCGTATTTATAAATAAACATAAAAATAAAAACAGGAAAATACTCTTCCGTAGATGCATATACGGAAGCACCATTTTTTTAGAAACTCTGGGTGCTTCCGTAGATGGATTTGCGGAAGGACCTTTCTTTCAAAAACATTGGGTGTTTCCGTAGATGCATCTACGGAAGCACCCTAACGTACATCTATTACGTAGATGGATCTACGGAAGTTACTGAAAGCAAAGAACGTAACAATGGCGTATTTCCACTGTTCAATCACCAGAAAAACTATTTTTGTGCCTTGATCGTACGTTTAAAACCTAAAACATTACATACATTATCTATAAACACTATTTCTAAACCTATGCAATCAATTATACACATAAATATCGAATTCTAATTCGATTTCACAACTACTCTAAAATAACTCGAAATACCGAAAATATACCGATTAAATAGATATTTGAACTTGATGGAATGTGTAGGTTGTTGATGTTGACAATGTCGGCCGAACTCGAGAGAAAAAAATGCAACGGATGAGAGTTGTTTGATTTTTGGGTTGGGAGGAATTTTGAGAGAGAGTAAGTGAAAAATAAAGAATGTGGAGGGGAAGGGTCTGACGCGAACTATAACATCAAATGCTTCCGTAGATGGATCTACGGAAGACTTCCGTAGATGCATCTACGGAGCAAAGTAAACTTAAACAAAAAAAGGGGTGCTTCGGAGATCCATCTACAGAAGTACGAGAACAGCTTTGTCATTTCGGTGGTGCACCTAAATGCTATGGGGTGGGGTGGGAAATTTTCTAATTTGATATGTAGTAGTACTAAATAGACTTTAAAGTAAAACTTAAACCTTCCCCTTAAAAAAAACAAATATGCATCTAATCTATACTATATTTGAGGATTAATCAAAGGTGACAATCAGATATACTCATTTTACAAAAATTTGTCAGAAAGGAATCAAAATGAATATAATAGGGGGTGGATTGAAAATTTTGGTTGGCTTTATAAAAAATAAAACTTGTGTCATAAAATTTAAAAGTGGTCAAAAATTCGTGCTACACTCGTCAAAATCTGTCAAAAAATTAGATGGAATGAGATGAACAAAATAAAGACTGCAGTAGAGCTGTCAAAATAGGCTAGTCTATATGGGCCGGCCAGTCAGGCCCACAAAATCATAGGGCTTGGACTTTAAAATTAGAGCCCATATTTTTCAGGGCCTTTTTAGCCCAACCTTAAAAAGCCCGCTACCCATTAAGACTAGCCCATATGGGCCGTGGGTAGTCCATTAGGCCCGCATAATTATAAATTTTAAAAAATTATATTAATATTTATATTATCTTACTCCAAAATAGCATATTGATTTTTATGACTTCACTGAATTTTATCTCTATTATATTTAATCTTTTTCTTTTGAATATTATACATTAATATAATCATTTTTTCATCGTATTATATTAGTTTTTCTCTTATAATAAATATTCAAGTATTATTTTATACAATTTAGACATGTATTATATTTAGAAACCCATTATAGTATTTATAAGAGATAATATAGTACTTAAAAATGTATTATGTTTAAAATAACATAATTTTTAATTTTATTTATAAAAAATATTATGGAGTTTTTATTTTAATTTTTTTAAATAAAAAACTCATTTAGGGTCGGGTAGCCCGAAACTCATCTAGGATTCGACTCGGGTAGTAAATCTCGAGCCCATATTACATGGGGCCTTTTTGGCCCAGCCCTAAAAAGCCCAGGGCCTGCCCGTTTAGGGACGGGTAGCCCATTTTGACAGCTCTAGACTACAGTATACACACATAAAATATTGATTCGATTTGAAAAAAAAATTGTAGACGAAACGAATATGTCCATTAGACAAGATCCATTTGTCTTTTCTAAGTTTTTTTTTATATAATCAAATTGGATTTAAATAGCACTAGGGGTGCTTAACCCAAATACAAAGAGAAATAAAATCGGTCGGTGAGTCACCCACAAACCAACCCAACAACAAAGAATCCAACCAACAATCACAACAAGAAAAATCTCGGGTCTAGGAACCACTCCTCCCGAGACCTATTACAATGATTCTTAAAAAAAACACTAAACCAATCCCATGAGAGAGCTTTCATGAGAAATATACCATCAAAGGAGTTCACATCCAAGCCATTAAAAATAACATCATTCCTACAGATCCACATAATCCAACAAAAGACTAGACCAAAGAACCACTTCAAATCAAAACCAACCCCTTAGTAAGTTTTTCTATATTACTAAGGGGTCCTATATTTAGAGTTTTTATCAACATTGTCCTACAAGCCTAAAATCCAATTATAGCAGTCAACAATGAGACTCCAGAAAATTTGCTACTCCAATTTTTTTTTTGAAATCAGGGCAAATATCATGCAACTTACTATAAATTAGAAAATTTATACAATACGCTGTAAATTCAAAATTACCGAACATAAGTTATTAAATTGATCTATTTTAATTTTTAAAAGAAATCCATCATGATATTAACAAGTTTGACAGGTCTCATTTAAAGTCCGAACAGAATTTTGTATGGAGGATGAGCACATTCTCAAGATTCAAGTCTCTATCACTAGACCAATCTTGAGAGTTATCGTTATTTTATAGTTGAATAGTATATTGTCGAAGAAATGCACGTGATACTGTGTATATTTCATAGACATACCCATATCCTTATAGCATTATCTAAATTGGCAAATGGAGAACTTGCAAGACACCTTGTGATGAAAGTTTCTCAGTATTTTTGTCACATGCATGCTACTAGCTAGCTACTCATTACAATGCTAAACTAGTAAACACCACTTGCAATATTTTGGAATATTCGGAAAAAATATAAAAAAGTAAAATTATAAAACTCCTTCATGAAAAGTTGCATATCTCTTAATTTTCCTTTTTTTTTACTTTTTCAACAACTGCATCTTGTCACTCTCCCAAGTTAATGAGAATAAGATAGCTGCTACATCCAATTTTTTTTTAATATTCTTGTCCTTTTGTTGCTACTATGTTTCTTGATTTTGACCAGAACAGCAAAAAAAACACCCATGTTCTATGCTTCTTCTACTCTATAATTTACTACTAAGCTAGTCCTATATTATATAATAAAGCAACGTCTCTTGCTTTTGGGTCCCAAACCATATGCTACTTTCTTTGTATAGCTAGCAACCTTACTCTTTACGCACTATGGCACGTGCAACACAGATTTTGGGTCATAAAAAAAATATATCATGACATGGAGATATCAGAAGTGAGCACTTCATATGTAAGAACGTAGTTGAACAGAGTCCACTTCTTGATTGGTGTGTGTCATCAGTGGTGGGGCTCAGCTTTACAACTAATATTTGAGGAAGATGAAGAACAAGGGTAATATGAAAATATCTTATTTTAAAAAGTGGAATGTGGTCAACTTTTTTTTTTTTTTCATTTTATGATTATGATTATTATTTTTATTTTCATTTTTATTTTTGAGTTGTGTAGCTGTCAAGTCTTGTATGAAGAAAGTGAGGGACCAACATGGTTGGTTTTTTGAGCGACAGATTTGGTATCTAGATTTGAAAGCTTTAGTCTCACATTCAATGATGGCTTGTGGGAAATAAAATGATGGACACACTATAGTTAATTGATATTTTTGCACCACACTTTGGTTATTTTTGCACCTCAATTCAATGGATTTTTAATGTAACAAACAACAAGATCAAGTCCATAAATCCTATCTCAACCGACAAAATATTGATATTGTTAGGTTGAACGTCAACGTCAAAACTCAAACTCTATTTTTTAAAATTGTGTGTATAAAAATGATTATTGCTGCTTGTCTATAATCTTTTTTTTATATATAAACAACTACTTCTACTACTTTATTGATATTTTGATGTTCATTTCACACCGATCACTTTCTCAATTAAGTGGACCCGAACAAAAATCCATGAAACTTGAAAACACAACAAATTAATGTGGTTTACACACACGGAAATGTCTTCTTCTATGTTTTTCAATATCTCCTACAATACTTATGTCATTTGTGTTTTGATTTTACAACATGACATTGTTCATATAAAAGAACATCCTCTAATTTCTCTTAATTTAATATTGATTTTTAGAAAACAATTACTAAACATCTAAGAACATAAAATCCTTTCTAAATTTTAAGTTTTTCATAAAAAAGCATCACATTTCACACACCTATAAATTATAAGCAAGATGCGAGTTCTCATTTTCTATATGTTTTAGGTTGTTTTTTTTAGACATGTTTTGTTCTGATTATAGAATTCAAACACGATCATTTCATGTCTAAATTGTAAAACTTAGACGCTATATATACATGCTAATTTTTTTATTTGTTTTCTCTTTTGTTTCAATAAGAGAGAAATATGCTGAGATGCTAATCGTATTAGATAAGCACTATTATAGACAATACGTCTATTTTTCAAAGCGGTAGATAACTTATATGTGAAAGAGGTGATAACTCTCTAGCTCAAGTTCAAGCTCATGTGGACTCATATGCTCAAGAACAACCACAACCATAACCAAAAAGCACGTGAAGAAGAAGGGATTGTTGAGTGATATCTAGGGGACCTGTAATACATCGATGTTGGTTTTGTTCGGTGATCACATAATAAGGTGTATATGAGACATAGAGGTAAAGTTATCAATTTATTTTTCAATCTCAATTAATTTGTAATTTATTTCTTATATAGCTATTAATTTACACTTTTTTAGTTCTATGAAGCACTTGCGTCAATAACAATTGACATTTCACCAAATTATAAATTCCAAATGAGGAGTAGTTTGTCACTGCCATTAGGGATATTAAACTATCATAAGTCGTCACCACCGACTACGACAATATTGATTCCAACTTACTTTTCCATTTATAGAGAGGTGGCACAAAGAGACCACCAACTTTCATATCATTGTTGTATCTACATATCCATGCCCATTAGTTGAATCATGTGTCAATTGACAGAGGCAAGAATGTTAAGCTGTAGGTGGATCTTATAAAAGCTAACAGAGATGACGCTGAACATGACTTAAGGTTTTGCTTGGAGTACTAATGTCTTTGCATTCTTGTATAATCATTTGAATGATGTAAAAAAATTTGGATGAAGTAGCTAATCAGTTATATGACACTTCTTAAACTAATAGTTTTATTTAATTACTATTAACCAAGGAAGATGAAATTATTTAGTTGATTATGATGAGAGTTAGTTAGTAACTAACTTGTGTAGCAAGGTATCATCACATGTTGGAGATACATGTTAGTCGTGATGTACCATCATCAATATAAATTTGTAATGTTGCTGCATTCAAGAATAATGAGAAAACTCTTATTCTTCCATAACTTTCTTCTTCTTCTTCCTTTCTCACAATACATAAACTTGCTTGAGTTCTATATTGAAAATGTATGGTTTCAACATTTCTTAGATGGTATAAGTTGCAAACACATAGTTTCTCATTGATTTTGTTCTTATACATTCATTTTATGCACATCTTCTTCATCCTTCTTTGATCATGCACAATTCTTGATTCAAACTTCAACCGAAGATATTATAAGGATGTTGTCACATTCTGAACCACCCATTTGTAATGACATGTAATGTTAAATTTATGTTAACATTAACTATTATCTATGTAATGTTAATTTTGAAGTTAATTTATGTTGTTTTTCCATTCTGCCATTGTTCTTGCTTGTTTATGCTTAGAACTAACAAGTCATATTATGGTGTTACATCTTCGAAAAAGCTCACAAAATATTGAACTAAGGGGGTTTATGGAGATGCATATTCTAATTAACCTTTTATGCATATGAAGATGCATCTCTAGACTAAATTTTGACAGAGTAAATATTTTTCCAGCAATTTCGTCTGAGAGGTGTGTAAAAAAGGTGCGCTCGGAAATGCATTTTCTGACATTAAGGACAATTGTGATTTTTCCTCACTAAATTCAATGGTATAAATTAGATCTCGATGATATCAAATCAAATCAATATCACAAATAAAGATATCTGAACTATTAAATCAATATTCATGGTCGAGAATTTAAATACAGTGTTTTCAGAGTTGGATCGGCGACTCAAATAAAAGTCATGAAACAAGTTGCTGGTAAATTAAAATTCGATTGGGCACAATTCGCAAAATTAGAAGTTTTTACACAATTCTCTTTAGTTCTCGATAAAGCTACGCAAAATTAATTGGCAAGAGGTTAACGATTGCGCGAGTTGCTTAAACAATCCCAATCAAGGGGGGAGAACATACAAGGGTGAAAAGAAGAGCCCATCCACCTAGGTAGGCTTCATACTTTATATTGGGCCTATTTTCCGGGCTTGGACCATCTTTAATGGACTCCATTTACAGGCCCAACTGTAATAGAAAGGACAACGAAAAGATGAAGAACGAGTAAGACAAGAAGAAAGAAAAACTGAAAAACCAAAAAAGCAAGAGAAAACTCTTCGAATCTGAATTCCTAAAAAAAATCTGCGAACCCGTGGTTTGCATTCTATATACTCTTCTTATCCCTTCTTCTTTCTTTGATTTTCATTCCCCCCTTTGGTTCGATGTAAGCGTTGATCAGAGCGTTTTCGCAATCACTTTCAACAAAGCTCGATCGCCATGGCTATCGATATGCTAACCTTAGAAAACAGGTATACTTCATCAACTCAAAAATCAATGCACTATTATCGTTTTGTATAATCTATGTCATTCATTTTAAGTTCTTTGTTATTATCGAATTGATTCTGGTTATACATTAGAACATGTATAGTGATTAGTTTCAGTTGTTCGCTATTAATTTTCATGGGATTGAACGTTAATTATGATAATCGGTTACTTGATTTTCATAATTCAACTCGTTCTTTAAGAAGCATGATTTCAGAGAGTTTTATGCTTTTCGGTTTTTTCTAATGATTCTATATACTACTGAATTCACTGCTACTTCCTTTGTGTTATCTTATTGAATCGATGAGAACCAAGTTAGTTTGCGTATTAGATGTTGTTTAAATTCATTTTGGTCATAGTTGATAATTTCTTACTGTTGCCTAGTTGTTTGTTGCTTATCTATATTGTTGACTATATTATAATTATCTGATATTGGTTTTGGTTCTAGGTATGTTGATTCATTTTGATCATAGTTGATAATTTCTTACTGTTGTCTTGTTGTTTGTTGTTTATCAATATGGTTGAGCGCTTAAGAATCAACACGAGAATAAAGTAAGTGTAGCAGATATGAGGATGTTGTGTTGGATGCGTGGTAAGACTAGAAAGGATAAGATTAGAAATGAAAATATTAAAGAGTGTTGGGATAGCACCTATAGGAGAGAAAATTGTGAAAAATAGACTTAAGTGGTTTGGGCATGTAGAGAGAAGACCATCAGGTTCTGCTGTAAGGAAAGTAGACCAGATGGAGAGTAGTCAAACAATTAGAGGAAGAGGAAGACCTAGAAAGACTATAAGAAAAGTCATTAAGAAAGATCTTGACATTAACAATTTGGATAGAAGTATGGTTATGGATAGAACATTATGGTGAAGCGTGATCTACGTAGCCGACCTCACTTAGTAGGATAAGGCTTGGTTATTGTTGTTGTTGTATTATAATTATCTGATATTGGTTTTGGTTCTAGGTATATTGATTCCTGCAGGAGACACGGTGTTTTGCCTAACGCTACTATTTTGTCAAGCTTTTTCAAGGTATGATATTTATTCCAGTACATTATTTGCTGCTATATTCAAATATATAGTTTTGTTAGTGTCTTGGTAAGTGAGGACAAGAGATTTGTACTTGCATAAGTTACACCAATCTTTGGTACTCAATCAATTTTTAATTGTATATCAAACTATTTATTTTGGTAATCTAGTTCTTCATCTCTTGACTCTGTCCGCGCTGGGGGCAGTGAATGTATTCTGTTTTGGTACTCTATTCTTTTCACGGATTAGAAACTAAACTAAATCTGACCATTGTGCAGGCCGAGGTAAAAAAATCCAACCAAGAGCCATGCATCCTGGAGATTTTAATTGACGATCTTAAGGATATTGATTTTGCTCCACTCTTCGAGATATGCATGAACATTGATACTTCTGAAATAGAAGCTGTTGATGTACGTAATGAATCACCATGTGTATTAAGCGGAGAATATGCATTACCATTGATGCGTGCTATTAAGCAAAAGCTTCGGGTAGTCGAACTACAGGATGTTTCATTTGCAAAAGACTTCGTACGGTATATTATGGTGTTTGTCATGGATTATCTTTTGTAAAAATGAAGTTTTATTTTTTAATCATTTATAGTTTATTTCCACCTTTCGTTTAATTTGACACAGTAACATTTAATTTCCATCCCTTCGTTCAGAATAATCAACAAACTGCATTTTACTGACATAAGAGCTGGGTTTTTAGCCTGGCACAATGATTTTATATAAATGGGGATGTAACATTATTGTCGTGATATTGGCTTTTATGTCACTAAGGATATGCCTGATTTGCTTTTAAAGGGGTGCTAGACATGACAAATTATTCCATGTCCGATTTTAAAAATGGCCATACAACAAAACAAATCTGGAGGTGAGGTATAGGATAAAACTTAAGTACCCATTTTGACTTTCTAATCAACTAATATAAGTCTGCATGATTTGAGAAAATGCATTCTGTTTTCACTTTCAATTGGAAAATTGTTTTGTTTTCAACGTCTTTCCCTGTTTTTAAATATTTGTATAGGAAATAGTGAAAACAAGTTGTTATCAAACTAAATAAGTCATATGCTCTGTAATGCTAATATGTTGTGCAAAATAAACATTTCACGTAACAAAGAACAGTATTTTGCATGTATTGTATATTTACCATCAAACATATTATGTTAGGACTCGAGTGTTACTCCAATAACACTATTCTGTTTGTGACGTGCCTTGGTGTGTATCAAACACATCATAAGGATTCCTTTTGGCATTCCCAGCAGCCAATTAACATGATTACATGAGGTGCTTCCTTCTTATTGATACACGGTGAATTGGTGCGGTTGTTTCCCCTAAAAGTTTCAGGCATGCACTGTTCTTTCATTATTGGGAGAACGTGCTTTAGTGGATGCACTTTTTAGTGGCTTATTTTCTTGCAATTGATATTTTCTGATTAGTTTTGGGTTAAATCACCAGGGATATCTCGCAAAGAGGTTTAACATGCCAAGTTTTGACATTGAGGTCTTGGCGTTTCCGGAAGTTGAGCTTGATGGGGGAGTTCATGCATATGCACACACTTAATCTTGATTTCAGTTCTTCCCTTACCGGTTTTGAAGAAGACTGTTTTAATTGCATGCCCAATCTAATGTGTCTCTCAATGTGTGAAACAAGGATTTCAAATCTTTGGACAACTGTTGCAGCTCTCTCTAAGCTTCCTTCTTTGGTTGAGCTAAGATTTCAATATTGGCAGTATTGTAATGATGAGGGAACATCTTTTACCTCATCCAGTGGGAAGTCAGATGCCACCGCCGATTTTAGTCTGCTTGATAAAGTTCCTTTTATTGGGGAATCCTGCATTGATACAAGTGAACTAACAGATCTTAACATTAGTGTCGAGGATCCACTTAGAAATTTTTATTCCTTTGATGAAGAAGTTATGAATAATGATGTTCAAAGCATGGTCGAGGACTCGTCAGATGATAGTGAAATTGAATTGACAAATCATCATCATAGAGACTGGTTGGCAGGTGTTTTTCCTAGGTGGAGTTTACAAATGCCTCTTCAAAGTGAGGTAGCCAATCTACTTTTAATTTGAAAATATATTTCCTTAATAGCCGTCTCTATATCAAAATAATAATTGGAATTTGGAACTCTTTCTTGCTCTCTTGTCAGGGTTTTGATCATTTTTGTCTAATTTATTTGAAGTAATTTACTATTAATTGCATAAACATAATTTGGATTTTAAAATAATCACGTTGTAAGTGTAACTTCCAAGGTCATGGTGCGTCTTATGCTCTTGTGATTATCTTATAAAATGCTATTAAGTTATAGAAATTATTATAATTTAAAGCTAGTATACCGAGGTAGTCAAATTAATTACTTTATGGTTTTCTAGTTTGCCCATTTCTACTTTATTTTTATGGTCTTATTTTATTTTGGAACTTTAGTTAATGACTTTCTTTTTGTTAGATTTCAATATGCATGCTGTAAGAAAAATATTGAAATGCTTGTTATTAAATTGCATAGAAGTGATTCAGGTTATTGTACTATTTCTTACGTCAATATTAACCAAATCATAACTTCAAATTCATTTTAATCTTTAACTTCGACTATTTGTGTTACAGAATGAAGAACAATCGTCAAGAGATTACTTTACAGGGAATAGTGTTGATGTTTCTATGAAGTATATGTCTTGTCATGCATCACCAATATGTCAGGAAAAACATTACAGAGAATTCATAACAGCTTCATTACCGAAGCTTAAAAGTTTAGATAATCTACCGATCAGAAATATTGACAAGGAAAGGGCTACTGGAATATTTTCTCAATACTTTGAATATCTTCCGTACAGATGGAAGAGCAAAGAAAGTGTTTTAAGTATCTTACACAAGCGAGAAATAAAATCAGGCCGCATTAAAGTACAATCTTCTAAGCGTAGCCCATCACATATTTCTGGAACATCTCAACATTTTTATACAAGGTCTCTTTCTGCTGCTAAACTAGGGTCTTCAACTTGGCCTCTCTTACATCCTCTTTCTCTATCAGGATTTGAATTGGATAAGGGATTTCGGCCAAGGCAGTTTGAGTATCACCCATCTGACTCCAGCTTGATGGTGTTTGGAACTTTAGATGGTGAAGTAGTTGTCATCAATCACGAGAGTGAACACATTGTGAGTTATATCCCATCACTTGGCGCGATGAATAGTGTCTTGGGCCTTTGTTGGCTCAAGAAATATCCTTCTAAGGTAAGCTACATGAGAAGTCATTGATAGAGATTGCATCTACTTGCGATATTTGTTTATATGAGAATACTAACAGATACCTGCTACATATATATCCACAATCATTGACGTAATTCTTCTACAATGCTACATCAACAATCATACTTTGTTGTTTGTCATACATGGCCAGATAGTCTTGTAGAGCCTAAAGTAGTTTTAATGACATATTGGACTTTGTGATTTCCTGCAAGAAAGCTAGTAGATTGTTGGTATAGCCTTGCAGACTATAATTATGTTATGTCTGTCCCTAAATTTAGGACATTGTAGACTAAATCACAAAGCTAAACAATTGGCAATGTTTTTACAAGTTTACCCTTTAAATGAGATAATGAGCTTATGTTCCCATCGTCCTAGTATTTAATGCTGGTTACAGTAAAAGATGTAAAATTATTAGGAGTATGTTGGTAAATAAATAATTATTGCAGTTGGAAATTTGAAAAGATCCTATTAAAAGGGGCAAAGAAATTTCTCAATAGGATTCTATAATTAGGGATTGGGTAGATCATTTATCTAAGGAAGGCATTAATTCAATGAAGTATTCCATTCTGTTTAGTTAGATTTAGAGCACTTGATCCTCCAGTGATATTTTTTAATAGCAATTTCTGATGTTTTTTATTGTGTCGCATGTCAGCTTATAGCAGGTTCAGATAATGGTTCCCTGAAATTATATGACATCAACCATATACCGAGAAAAATTACTGGCTTATACGGGAACTCTGGTTGTGTTACCTTTGATGAATTTGACCAGCTGACATCTGTTCATGTTAACTCCACAGATGAGTTATTTCTTGCAAGTGGTTACTCAAGAAATGTTGCTTTGTATGACATCAACAGTGGAAAGCGCTTACAAGTATTCACAGATATGCATCGTGGGCATATTAATGTAGTGAAGTTTGCAAATCATTCCCCGTCAATTTTTGCCACTTCATCATTTGATCAGGATGTCAAGATGTGGGACTTGAGACAGAAACCAATTCACCCCTGCTTCACTGCTTCAAGCTCCAGAGGAAATGTGATGGTTTGTTTCTCTCCAGATGACCAATATATACTAGCATCGGCAGTTGACAATGAGGTATTATACTTTGTAGTGTGGTTAGTTATTGGTCCTTGCATGCAAAGTGCAATAGCTGAGATAGGCTATGCACACCAGAGAAAATCTGCTTCAGCTTCATAGTAGTGTTGATTGATGTTTTTCATATATATTTTCAATTGATTGCCTATATTCTTGTTTTTTTGTGTGGCAGTTTTTATCTTAAAAAAATCTTGTTCGTGTGCTGACTAACTTGTCAATTTTGACAGGTTAGACAATTTCTGGCTGTTGATGGTAGGCTTCACTTAGTTTTTGATATAGCTCCAACTGAAAGTTCTCAAAATTACACCCGTTCTTATTACATGAATGGGAGGGACTATATCATAAGTGGAAGTTGTGATGAACAAATTGTCCGTATTTGCTGTGCTCAAACAGGGAGGCGCCTGAGAGATATTTCCCTGGAGGTATGTCAATCATCTTATTACGCTCTTTACTGGCAACCATCTAATGAATATAACATAATGGAAGAGAAGAGACAGAGAGTAAGGGGGTACCAACATACAATATGGGAGCTGGGTAGTTTTTTGTTCCACACTTTGATGGGAACCCAGACTTTTAAAATGCTAGAAACAGTAAATAACAGAGAATGGAAATGAATTGTGTTTATTGATGGTGAATTTGGACAATTACGGAGGTAAATGACCGATGATTCTGATACAGAGCAAGCTCCTATGGAAAGCTAGAGCTTTCTATTCATATCTAACAACTAGATTCTCAAAGATAATCCTCTCAACCTCCCCTACTTCCTTATAGAGTGAAACCGTTACACAATCCTCTCACCTCAATCCAATCTAACAATTATTCCTCTCTACCCTTTTTGCCCCTTCTAGAGTAAACTAATCTTAGGCCCCACTGGGTCATGATGAATTAATTTCTCCTTTGGGCTGACTTCTAAAATTATGGATCAAGTGGCCTAAAGTATGACAAATTTATTCTAGAAGGGGCAAAAGAGGGAATTATGGATAACTATTGAGATGGCTGTGGGGAGAACAAACAGTCTATAACCATTTCCATTTAATGAGTTATTATGGATAACTCTTGAGATGGTTGTGGGAGAGCAATAGACTGTGACAGGTTCCTTTTATAAGGAGTGGAGGTGGGGTTTGAGAGGGCATCTTTGTGAATATGAGAAATTAGAACGAATAGGGAGTATTAGCTTCCTATAGGAGCCTAGCTCTGGTCAGAAAACTAGGGATTCTTTTTCCCCTTCCTAGCTCTGGTCAGGAAACTAGGGATTCTTTTTCCCCTGTAATCACCCTCGAATTATAAGCAATAAAAGCTCTCTCCCTCATATTGTGTATTTTCTACTCATTTTATTTTTTTGGGTAATGCTAACTTGTGCCCCAAGGGCACAAGTTAAGAGATAAATATAGTAAAATTTTCTTGAAAATTGTGTAATGCATTTAATACAAATTTATAGTTAATGATTTTATTATTATTTTTAATATGAAATTTCTATTTATGGGTTTATTAACTTGTGCCCTTGGGGCACAAGTTAGCATTACCCTATTTTTTTCTATTTACTGGTTCCTATCAAACTGCTCTAATACAACTTCACAAATAATATGAAGGAAGTATTTCTTATGTTACAGGGCTGCACTCTATGTGATGCTTGCTCACATTTTCCTACCTTACATTTATGTTTATATTCCCCTATTATTTTTCCATCCAACAAGCAACATCTCAAAAGCCAGCTTATGAAGGAACTTGAACAATTGATGCTTGAGTATTGTGCTTTTATTTGTTGCTCCATCCTATTGAGAATTTGAGATTACTTGTTTACTTCTATGCAGGGTAAATCCTTAGGAAGTTCCATGTTTGTTCAATCTTTGAGAGGTGATCCTTTCAGGGTAAGTTCTATTTGGCTTATCCCAGCCTTCTTTTGGTAAAAAGGAATGGCAACCCTAGTTAGCAGGCTCATGGAGAAGATGAATAATTTGGGGATTTCAATTGTTAAATATCATTCACTATCATACTAGACATAAAAGATTTTTCTCATTTGTTTGGGTTATTTCTTTTCATATTTCTTTGTTAATTCTGCTTACTTGGGTTGGCACTTGGCTCTTACTGTGTTGTCCTTGTTAAACTTTGACACGGCCTTTCGATTGAATGTCTTTTCCTCGGAAATACTTTTAGAAAGGCAAGAAAAAAATTCTATTTTTATCTTCAGGAGTAAACACATTTGTTCGGCCCAACGAACTTCTTGTTTTCATTATTTTGTTAATTAAAATTTAGTCCCACAGCTTTTCTTTAACGAGAGTTCTCTTTGTTCCTTTCAATGATGTTGTATGCAGGATTTCAATATGAGTGTGTTGGCAGCTTACATGCGACCAGGCTCCAAGTCTGAAATAGTCAAGGTTTTGTACCTTCCTATATATGCATTAAATAGGGATGTCAACTTGTATCCTCTAATGGGGACTCCCGCGGATGTGGAACTTCCTCCGTGGGAATGGGATGGGAAACAAAGTCCCTCCGAAGGCATTTCGAGGACGGGGACGGCAAACATATCCCCTCCCCGTGGAGTCTCCGCTCTATCTAGAATAACATAATATCCTTAATTAATATATATTTTATATTTATATGTAGGTTTATTTGTCGTTTCATATAACTTATTTTATAAAATTTCTTGAACATACATGTAATGTTACCAAAAGAGAGATATAAATGATGATTTAAAAAATTGAGTTTGAAAATTTGGTGGTCATGACTCCTCGTAAGTATAAATTACATGTTGCAAAACAATAGGTTTACCGAAGAAGATTACTTTCTTAATTTCTTAATTACTTAGGTTAAAAATAATAAAAGATCTCCGCGGGGGCGGGGATGAGGGTGGAGGACAATGAAAAAGCATGAATACAGATGAATTTATACAACAATTAAGATTTCCCCCATTCATTTGCTTTCACAATGACTACATAGTTAAATGTTATTGTTTTCCTTATTCACTTTTCAGTCTGACTCCCTTCAAGCAGGAAAAAAAAGTGTTCTTATTTATTCTGCCTTTCACTTTGGAACATTCAAAATGAATGAGAGGAAACATTTACTTCGCTTAACGGGAGATAAGATTCTTAAAAACTTGTTTTGATTTTGCAGATCAACTTACTAGCATCTAGTAGCCATGCTAACGACGACTCTGATGATCATCCTGTATGCCCATCCAACATTATGGGAGCTTGATGTACTATTTTGTATGTAATATATGTAGAGGTGATTTTGTATTGGTTTTTACTAAAGTAATAATAATTGTTGTAGTTAACTGCCGTGTTGAGCTGAGATTTGGCTACATATAATGTAAATCAAACAAATGTAAATTAAAAACATGTAATATCTCAAAAGTTATAGGGATCAGAAATCAGAGTTTGTAAAACTATTGCTTTTCAGTTTAGGATATTTTCTTTTATTTTGTACACTGATAAAAGTTTGCTTGAAAATAAAATAGATCTCAATAATTCATATATTATTTGGGAGTATGGTGTTATCTGTTTTTAATGTTTTTTTTTTTCACTGTCACGCACCCACCATGTATCCATTCATGAATCCAGGATGTGAGAATGACCCTATTATTTTTGTAAGTAAATAAAAGAGCAAAGCAACAAACAAAAAACAGAATGGGACAAAAGAAATTGAAGGCACTATAAGGACTCGTGGGTGGAGATTAGAGCCTGAACAGAAACCATTGCATGATGTCTCACTGTATCTTCCTGAGTTAAGACTGATCCTTCTGCTTTTTTTCATATTTTATTACATCACACACCGACACCACCTATTTTTCTATTGCATCACACGCTAACCACAGACCGATCCTTCTCCTTTTTCATATTTTATTGTCATTTTCACCATCCCTGTTAAGACTATTCCCAAGTTGTGACCATCAATATAAATACATACTCCTGCTTCTAGCAAATTCTATCATAAACTTATTGAGAGTTAAGTTGAGACTTGAATATTAAAATGAAGCCTCTCTTCACCATGCTGCTATTTTGTTCCCTTCTTCTATGCTCCTCTTTCTTGGAGCAATCCATTGCATATGAAGACTCATGTAAGAATTTATTCATTTAATTTGCTTACTTTATATCTTTTTTATGGTTGGTGTAATGAAATTTAATATTCATTTTAATGGCAGCTTATTGCACCAACAAGTGTTCAGACAGATGCTCTAAAGCAGCTGTTCAAGATAGGTGTCTGAAATACTGTGGAATATGTTGCGGAGAGTGCAAATGTGTTCCTTCTGGAACTTATGGGAACAAGCATGAATGTCCTTGCTACAGAGACAAGGTTAACAAAAAGGGCAAGCCTAAATGCCCTTAATTTACTGTTTTGTTTTAGGAGCTCACTGAGTCTGAGGTTGTTAGTGTTTTTGTGTAAGGCATGTTTCAGTATGTATGTTGGATTACTGTTAGTTATTTCAGTTTTCTTATGTTGTGGGGTGTTAGATCTGACGAGGATTAATAAATATTACATCAATGTTTGCCTTAAAAAAGAGGTTATGAAAATACATACCTAAGATTCTCCTCTTTTTTTAAATCTTTCTATCCGGCATTTCAAACAACTAATTCAAAAGAATCAATCCCGCCATTCATTAGTGGAGGTTCCGTTTAAAGTTAGAGGAAAACTCTGTAAGAATTAACCCAACACAAATATTATTAGCACCTAACAGAATTCGATTATGAGAATTTTAAAAGAGCACACTTTCAAGACCTAAGTCTTTACCTAATGCATAATAAATTTAAAATTCAAAAGTATCTTTTATATTTCACAAGTCTCAAGTGACATGTCACTATTCCTTCAGTATATATAACAATAACAAGAAAATATACAAAAAAAAACTACGATAACCACAAATCCAACTGCGGCATCAATCTCAGCATTGTTTGGCTTGCATTGCGTCCTCAAAAAGGTGTATATTTGATTTGCGTATTGTATTATTTTTATCTGACAGGAAAGAACTATAGTATTCGATGTTGATAACATTTTGATTCCTATGTTTTACATTTAATGTTTTGAAGCTGTGGAAGTTTACCATTGTTGATTTTTAATTCAATATGAATAAGCTACAGATTTATTTTTATATTTGTTAAAGATATGGAAACTGACAATCTTGACTATTAGGCTTTCTGGTGTATTAGATAAATAACTATTAGCATTAGGCTTCAGGGAGTGCATGTGAGTGGCTTGTGATGAATGCTGTGACACAAGAATAATGTATTAGTCCTAACATGACAAACTCTTCCTTTTGCAATCACAATTGACTAATAATTTCTTTTATAGTAGTAATTTGAAAAATCGCATTGTTGTATGAGATGAAATGTTGGACGGTAAAAAGCAAACACAAAACTACGCTGTAGGAGTGAAGTTCATGAGAGGGCACTGCACTAGATTAGGTGGTTTGTACACTTGTGGCGGAAATCTAAAAAATCCTACAGTAAGGAGAACTAAATCATATGGATGATGGCACAACTGATAGATGTATAGAAATTTCATGAAAAACTATTTAATGAACTATTAAGTAACGCAGAGGTCCATATTTTGGCTATATATATATAAGACTTACTCCCTCCGTCCCAAATTATAAGAGAAAATCATTTTTTAGATTCATTGAATAAATAATGTATCTGGTCTATATATAAACCAGATACATTAATTATTCAATGAATCTAAAAAGTGATTTTCTCTTATAATTTGGGACAGAGGGAGTATGTAATAAGTTATAACATTATGATGACTTTTGATTCAAGTAGGATAAAACTTGATTGTTGTTGTATAGTATTGTGACAATGTTATAAGGATCAGCCCTTCTGTTTTGTAATTTCAACAGTGAACTGTTATAGTAATGAAAATGAAAATGAAAATGAAAATGAGTAGCAACATTTTAAATAATGAGTAGTGAAAACTTGGTCAGAATAATGAGTAGCAGAGTACTCAATGCTGCCTGCAAAGAACTTTCTAACAATTTGTTCTCACTCCCTGCACGCACGCTTGTGCATGCACATGTCGCACACACATTTCAAACTCTCAGTTCAATTATTCAAGTCTCTAAAAAGAACTACGATATTTATTTTTAAGCTTGGCAAGGAAACGCGTGAGGCTCTCTCTTTCTTTCTGCGTGCTTTCATTCTGAAATTTGTTGAGGTGTGAGGGCAATCCCTGATTTCGCGGGATGCTTAAAAATGCAAGTTGTTTGTGTGCAAGATGTAACTTCTCAATACATACACCACTCCAATGCAAATCTAATTTTGTTCTTATTCTTAATCTGGTTTATCCTGTTTGTTTTTGTTTAGTTAGTTGTGTAATGTGGACAAAGTGAATTGAGCTTTTAAATGGAAAATGCAGAGTAATCCCTACTTGGAAAACGCAACCCAATGGCTTCATCTCAAACTAAACCTGCCTTAGTCAAAGCTAGCTCGAAAATTTTCATTCAACCTAGTATGGAAGAGCACTTCGTACAATGGAATAAGCCCCCTAGAGACTGGATTAAGATCAATGTTGATGGAGCAGTAGATAAGAAAGGCAATGCAGGATGTGGTGAAATAATTAGAGGATCGGATGGAGAGTGGATTAGAGGTTTTGCTAAGAGGATAGACATTTGCAATGTACATACTGCAGAGCTTTGGGGTGTCTTTGAAGGATTAAAGTTAGCTGAAGATCTGAGTTTCAATCAAATTATTCTTGAAGTCGATTCTAAACAAGTAGTGAAGGATATCACAAGTAATCAGGTTTCAACTGTTATTGGAAGAAGCTTGCTGGAAAAAATCAGGAACTATTTCCATCATGAGCTTGTAATTTCCATTAAGCATATCTATCGGGAGGCCAATTCGTGCGTAGATTCTATAGCAAAGAAAGCCATGCATCAACAAGCTAAATTTATGTTATTCAGAGAGCGTCCTAGATTTATTCAGTCTAGTTTTGAAGATGATTTGTTGGGAAAACATTTCCCGCGTTTTGTTCCGTGTTAGTTTGTTTTTTCCCGGGACTTAGGCCCTTCATGTAACCAAAAAAAAAAACTTCACCTTTTATTTACTTTCTAGAAAAATTTCCAATGCAAAAAACCATGACTATGAATGCAAGAGATACATATAGCCTCTAAATTGTTGACTTTTTTATTTTCTATTGACTTTTCAACCAACTACCTTGTGCCAACAGGCATGCTTTAAAGTCCTAAAATGATGAATGGCCTATGGATGAGTGGGATCAACCCTAAATTCTATGGGCAAAATTTGAGGTATGACAGCACTGTGATCACCACCAAATCGTTGTTACGAGGAAAAATTCCAAATGACGTTTTCGCGAAGGTGATTTTGATTTTCGCCTCCTCCAATCTTATTTCGGGACAGTCATTTATTATGCTCACCGTCAAAATCTGTATGGCATTCTTCCAGTGGCGGAACTAGAAATTTTAGAGAGCCTGGGCAAAGATTTTACACCTTATTTATATTAATTTTACACCTTGTTTCTACTAATTTTGTCTAAAAAATTTATCCTTGATTTTGTCCAAAAATTTTACACCCTGTTTTTATTAATTTTGCCCTTAATTTTGTCTAAAAATTACTAATTTTGTCCATGATGTTGTCTAAAAATTGACTATTAGTGTGGGGAGTATACAATGAAAGGAGGGGTTGAGCCCGGGCGCGTGCCCGGACTCGCTGAGCTATAGCTCCGCCCATGATTCTTCCAACAAGAAGAATTGGATTTTCTACCCACGACAAAACCTTCTGTGATGAGATATTTAAGCTTTATTTCGTCATCCCGATGGAAAAGGTGGACAAAGTGAGTGATGAACGATAATGAGTGTGGTCCAAGTTAGTTTTACTGAACTCCACGGTAAATATCAATTGTAATTGCTAAAAATACAATGAGTGACAATCCCTAATTGTGTAAGGTTGTTAGAAAATTTTAGGGTTGATGTTGGTGTTAGAGTAAGCTCGTATATGGATGGTAAGAAGCTTTGCATCAAACAGTTTGTATTTAACAATATCCATCAAACAGTTTGTATTTAACAAAGAAAAGAAAAACCCAAACTAAATGAGCTGGCTATCAGATTATTGATATCCTTCACTACAGGATACAATTTTTTCACATAGAGCGGAAAAAACAAATCACTGAACCACCGAATTATTTTAAATCTCAAGTATTGAAAGACAAAGAAACTGAGAGACAAACAAAAGAGCTCTAATTCATAGATTCACAAGATTAGGGAAATAAGAAAATGAAGACCTGATGAATATAGAAGACATGAAGATGAGCTTAAGTTTGATTTGATGACCAATGCTTCTCAGAGGTCCTTCGTATACGCTAGAAGCAAGCTTTTGTGGAATAAACATCCCCCTTCACATATATACTTTTGGAATTGATTGGAACAGAAGGAAAAGGAAAATTGTCATCTCAGATATACCATGTCACAATGTTTTTTAACGTGGTTGTTAACAATTAGTGTTCAGAAATTTAGTTACAAAATTTTAAAATTTTAAGGACTTCTAAAAAGGCTATAAACTATAAGGCCTTAACTACAAATTGACATAAAACTAGAGAGGCCAATGATTCAAATTTAACACACAGCATATGCAATCGCTTTTAAATCATTCAAATTCAACACACAACATAGTCATATTTATTTTTCATTTAGAAACTAAATCGAAGAGGCCGCAATAGAGATAAATATTAACCTCATTTACTTCATGACTACAGAGACTGCATAAAGTAATTCTTGGCAATAACACATTTGCAAAAAGGACAAACACATTAAAGGCTATGTGTGTCTATTTCAAAACTCTTAATATTACTAGTTATAATGATTAATATCATTGGTACAATCATCAGGGGATAATGTCAAAAAAATATTTCAGGAAAAAGATGATCCAAACAACAGTACTTGGAGTCTGATAGAAAACCTAGATCTATAAATTACTATAAAATCTTACAAGACACGCAAGTGGCCATTGAAACCCAATTCAGAAAGACACGCAAGCTCGGATGAAACAAAATTTAGACAGTGATCTGGGCTCTTGTCTTTTCAGGAGGAGGGCAGCGTAAATAAAACTCAACATCAGAAAATACAAGTTACTCAGAATCTGAGGAGTCTGCATGTGTGCCCTGCCGAACACTTCTTTTGTTTTGCGCGGTGGACCTTGCACGGTGCATTGATGATTCACCCTCCAAAAAGATGACTTGGGCTTGAGCCAATCTTTCTTCCAAAACCTCGGTGCTAAAGTCATCAGTACCACCGAGTTGGTCAAAACCCACCTAACACATTACCATACATTTATAAAATTACTTAAACAAAGATGGAAGCCCTAGCCAATGTAGCATTTCAGGCAATACGAATCAACTTTATCAATAAGTAAGGGCCTTAATACACATACCACATAATCATCCACTTTTGTATTCTTTATGAGGGCAATAGTAGGAAGAACAATGATCTTGAGCCTCTCCGCTAAAAATGGACTTTTTTCCGCATTAATTTTTACAAAACGAGTCTCGATATGCTGCTTCGCCAACAAACTTAAATGCTTGTCCACAACCTGCAAATGAACTGTGAGCACAAATGTTTCTCCTCATTTCAGTGAAATCAAATATCTAAACCGCAAAATTCAAATCGCCGTATAAGTTGCTTTTCCTCTAAAGACAAACCGATAATTCTAATTGAAATAATATCAAATTAGAAAAACTCCTTAATTGTGAACATGATTAGCTATTAGCATATGTTGAATTGAAAAATCAAATAACTATGAGAGATCGAAAAACGCAATGAGAGAGGTGAGATTGTTTGTACCTTGCAGGGCCAATTTTCGCGGAAGAAGTGACAGACGACGCGTTCGCTGGCCTTGACGACGGAGAAGAACTCTTTCTCGGAAGGAATCTCGGTGTATTCGCCGTGTCCGAGGGAGATCCAACGGCTACGCTTCTCAGACATTTTCTTCATTTGTTGCAGTCTGCGTTCCCTGAGGGCTTCAAGATCGTCATCGTCGAGGCGTTCGAGGGCGGCGATCTCTTCGTCGATCTTGTCCTCGACGGCCTGCGCAACCGTCAGGACTTGCTTCTCGATAACTTCTTCGATCTTTCCTCGATCCATCTTCCACTCCTAGATCTCCTCCCTCCCTCGCTTTGCACTTCAACTTCAAATTGAGGTGAAACGACGCCGGCTAAAGGTTCCTTTGAGTTTGGGGCAAATTTGAATTTAATATAAGTTCATTTACCTCAAATAGGGCTGTTATCGGTCCGGACCGGACCGGTTATTAGAAGTACCGGAATTTGAACCGATAACGCTATCGGATAAAATTGGGCCGGACCGAAATAGTGTTGGGCCAAAAAATCAATCCGCTACTCATCCAATCATTTTGGGTAAACCGAAATCGGTCCAGAGACTCGGTTCGGTTCCCAGGCCCAACAAAATATCCATTTTTTTTAACAATTTTTTTAATTTTTTTAGAGGTAATAAATATAATATAATGTAGAATTTTGATTATATTAAAAGTTGTACAATTCATGAGTTTGTACAATCCATGAGTTTGTACAATTCAAAAGATCCATGTTAAAATTCCTAAGAATTCAGTGAATATTACAAAGCGATCCAAAGATGCAAAATACATTTGTCCAATCATACTGATGCCTCAGAACATACTCATCATTGGCATTGAATTTTCAACATTATAAAGCAACAAAACAACAAAACAACATCTCTAAGAAGCGAAGCCACACCCAGATTTTCTATTGCTGACCAAAATCATATGTAAGAGGGTCATCTTGAGGTTCCTCAAGCTACAATGACAATGAAACATTAGTTAGAATCAATGTAACAATGAATATCAATGTAACAAACTAACAATGACAGATACTTACAATACTTGAAGTGCATCCCTTTTTAATCCCGTATCTCTCCTTGACCCAATCACCCCCACAAAGCACCATTTCCACGGTCTTAGTTTTCATTGAAGCTCGTTTTGGATCAATAATCCTTTTACCAGCACTAAAAGTTGCTTCTGAAGCAACTGTTGTAACTGGAACAGTTAGTATATCTTTTGCTAATCTACTAAGAACAGGATACTTGGCCTCATTTCCCATCCACCAAGTTAAAACATCAAACTTGGTGTTTGGGGGAACCTTCAATGGAGACTCCTCAAGATACAACCACAGTTTCTAAAAACCTCTCAAAACTTCTCTTTCCTAATCCAGAACTACTTCCTACTTCAGGAGTTTTAGAAATAAGGGCATCATTAACTCCAAAGGTGTCTTGATACAATTGGAATAGAGTGTGTAAGTTGGTTGCCAACTCTTGTTCATAGGAAGCTGCTTGAGTAGCATTTGGATACAAGAAGGGATATACCCATTTGATGAAGATCATTTTATACCTATTTGAACAATACGAGTTGTCAACCACCTTAATCAATTCCAAAGTATTTTTAGCCTCAGAAATCAGACTTCATCATTGGCCTCAAACATACACTACTAATGTCACACAAAGAGGTAACATAATTGACCTCAAACAAGGGCAATTAAATCACAACTGACAAAGGCAACATCAGTACAAAAAATGGTACAAAAAACTTAAATAGACTAAATAGACAGCTGCCAATAGCATCAGGGTCAGAAATCAGAATTCATCATAGGCCTGCCTGATATACACTACTAATGTCACACAAAGAGGTAACACAATTGGCCTCAAACAAGGGCAATTAAATCACAACTGACAAAGGCAACATCAGTACGCAAATAGGCTACAAAAAACTTAAATATGATGAACACTCAGCATGCATCATAGACTAAATAGACAGCTGCCAATAGCCTCAGGGTCAGAAATCAGAATTCATCATTGGCCTGCCTGATATACACTACTAATGTCACACAAAGAGGTAACATAATTGGCCTCAAACAAGGGCAATTAAATCACAACTGACAAAGGCAACATCAGTACAAAAAAGCTTACCAAAAAGCCTCAGAGTCACTGAGTCAGAATGCATCATAGGCTAAATAGATTCACTGAGGCAACAAAATAGTGACAACATAAACCATCAATCATCACAAGGCCACTTCAAGTAATCACAAGGCAACCTCAAATATAATCAAAAGGCAACATCAAGTATATTTTCATACCTTGGATCAAGAACTGCAACAATAGAAATCAATGTATTAGACTCTGCCCAATACTTGTCATACTTCAACTTCATCTCATTAGCAAGGGCCTGTAACTGAGGATTGTTTGAGATCTCATAGGGGTTATCAAGTAAAACCTTCACCCTGAAAAGCTCAGCCAAAAACAAATTAGCAGTAGGGTAAGATGTACCACTAATAATTCCTGTCACATCAGCAAAAACTTCCAAAAACTTGCATTTATCATGAACATCTTCCCAATCATTTGCATCAGGCAAAAAATTAAGAAATGCTCCATTTTCTTTAGCATATCTGGGTCATACTTCTCTGTAATGATAAGCTGTGGACAACATCAACCAAGTTGAGTTCCATCTGGTCTTAGTATATAATACTTGCATCCTGCCCTCAAGTTGCAACTCATCAACAATTTTCTTGAATGCTTTGCACCTTGTTTCAGAATTCAACAAATATTTGACACCATTCCTAACTTTATCCACAATCACCTTTATCATATCAAGCCCATCCTGAACCAACAGATTTAAGATGTGTGCACAACATCTAACATGAAACAATTTTCCATCCAGTGGAAGATTTCTCCTACCAGAAAAATCTCTCTTCAATCTAGAAATACAATTATCTTTGGCACTAGCATTGTCAATTGAAATAGAAACAACTTTATCTCTTATACCCCAATCATCCATCACCTTAATCAATTCCCTACATAAAACTTCACCAGAATGTGGTGGAGGAACATTCTTAAAAGATAAAACTCTTTTATGAAGCTGCCATTTTGAATCAATGAAATGGCCAGTCACAGTCATATAACCAATTCTTTGTTCACCAGACCACCACAGGTCAGTTGTAAGACTGATCCTGTTAATCTGTGCCATTGAACTTTTCATCTTAACTCTCTCAGCTTCATAAAATGTTTCACAATCCAACTTAACCTGATGTCTACTAATCTTTTTGTACCAAGGATAAATCTCTTTAAGGAATTCATTAAAAATCACACCTTCCATAACAGAAAAAGAAAATTCATGCCCTAGAATCATATGAGCTGCAACCTCTCTAACCCTAGCATGGTTATATGTCCAGGTTGCCAAACTAGGAGTACTATCAGAACCTACACTTAACCTAGATTGTGCTACCTCCTTATCAGTATTACCTCTCATCCTCAGCTTCCTTTGGATGCAATTTTCTAAGTGTTTTTTTACCATTAGAAGTGCCTTTCCATTTAGTGTCATAAGTATAAAGCTTACCACACCATTTGCATTTCCACTTCTTGACACCATCTGGCATCTCAACAAGAACTATCTCAACATGAACAACAGACTTTTTGGGACGAGGAGCTTTACCAAAAGCATTGATTTGGCTCTGAGAACTCTGAGCTGGGTCAACTGGAGGTGTTGGCTCAACAACAGTTGTTGTGTTTTGAGTGGTACTTGTATTTTGGGTAGTGGATGTAGTCTCAGTTGTAACATCAGTTGGGATTGGTACTGGGTCTAGAATTCCTAAGTCAATCATCTCACCAATCTCTAAATTGCCTCCATCCATTGTCTCCTCCTCTGCCCCATCAAGCAACAAGCTGATATCTATCAGATCAGCCATGTTGGGAGTCTCAGAAGAATCTTGAAAAGACATCACACAAAAAAAATTATATCAATCAAACAATAATAGAATGGTAATCAAGGTAAAATACAACCTCAAATCAGCAACACCGCCACTTATTTTTAAGCATCAAGGTAAACCTCAAATCAGCAACAAAACTTACAAGTTACAATGGATACAAACCTTAAATCAGCAACAAAACTTACAAGTTTCAAAACCTTAGGCCGAAAAAATTAATCTCAACTCAGCTCAACAGAAAAGTAAACCTCAACTCAGCAAACAAACTCATAAAATGGATACACTTTATTTAACAACAATGTAACGATTAGGGCAAACTATGTAAACTGTGTTCAAAAAATAAGCAGTCATCTTTAATACCTCCAACATGCAAACTATGTACAATACAACATAAAACAATAAAAAGAATATAGAGTTTAGATACATTACACAAAGATTTCAGATGATCACAGTTTGCCCTAAAACGCACGGTTGACCTAAAACAGCCCTAATGGTGAGACGTTGATTTCAGACGAAGCCCAGGGAGAGAGAGAGACATATGGAGATTGCATAAAAGATGGCATGATGATTGATGAGAGACGAGAGAGGGATTGGGTGTGACTTAGGGTTTTGAGGTGAACTCTGAGTGTGAGAGTGAGAAACTAAAGAAAAGAGAGAGACGAAGGAAGAAAAGAAATGAAGAAAAAATAAAATTTTGGTTTTTATATCAAACACTACTGGTTCCTTATTGGATTAATGGATCCGGTTCTTTGAGTTGGATACGGATACATTTTTTATCCATTACTTAACTAATGGCCTTTTCCGCCGGACCATTTAACCGGTTCTAGTGGTCCGGTTTTTGGACCGGTTCTGAGTATCAGCCTTCCACTAACAGCCCTAACCTCAAATACCAAATTAACTTCTATACTTTAAACTCTAAATAATTAAATAAATTTGAGTAAAAATAAACAAGTAAATAAATTTGAGTAAAAATAAATAAATAAATAAATAAACATTAAAATATCATTTCTCTTTTAAAAATATTTTTATATTTTATAAAATTGATTTTTTTTTATAAGCAATTTGAACCTAATAGAATTTGAATTTGGGATCTTGAAAAGATTACACTCTCAATACTCAAATCTTTATCATTAGACCACACACGCATATTATTTCATGTTACTAAAATGGGTTAACTCATTGAGATGTCTTTGTAACACCATACCTGATATTTGCTATGTAGTTGGAATAATGAGTAGATTTATAAACAAGCCAAAGTGGTCACATTACCAAGATGTTGTCGGGATACCGAGGTATATTAAAGGAACTCAGAGGTATGGAGTATTTTCCCTTTAGGTGTTAAATCTGACTCGGAGCTGATATGCTATTCAAACTCTGATTTGTGTGGAGACAAAGTTAACAAAAGAAGTACTTTTGGATATTTTTTTCAAGTATCTGGGAAGTCCCATTTCTTGGTGCTCCAAGAAGTAACATGTAATTGCGTTGTAAACTTGTGAAACTAAGTACATTGCAGGTGCTTTGTCTGCGTGTCAAGCTGTTTGACTTATGAACTTATTGCAAGATCTGAAGATTAAGATGAGCAAGCCTGTGAGGTTGATGATTGACAACAAATCAACTATAATACTTGCCAAGAATCCAATGTTGCATGGAAGGAGCAAGCACATTGACACAGAGTATATTTTTTATAATCAAGTTCAGAATTGAGTGCTAAAAGTTATATACTATATCACTCAAAAGCAACTTGTAGATGAATTGACTAAAACTATCAAGACTGAACACTTTATCCATTTGAGAGATGAAATTGGCGTAATAGATTTTAGTTAGCTGAATATGAATTAAGGGATGGTGTTAGAAGTAATTCATATTCAAAAATTGTTTTTAGTTAGAAGTAGAAGCTTCTAAGGTTGTTAGTCAGAAGCCTTGCATTAGTCAGAAGGTGTAAAAAATGTTTAGTCAAAAGCTACATGCTCAAGAACCTTGTTTAGAGTTTTATTAGCATAGTTAGTTTTGCTTATGTGACATAGTTTGCTTGCATGGCATTTAACTTTTTGTGTATTTAAACAAGTTTGTTATAATGAAATCATAACTAAACTTTCACCATTGAGAGTTTGTTACGTTTTTCTCTTTTCCCTTTCTTCTTTCATCTTCATCTTCAACCTTGTGCACCAACACCTATTACCGAAGTGGATACGAGGGAAGCCTTAGGCCTTCTAGCAGCAATCTAAGGGTTCATGAGTTTCATTTGGATGGTGTGGATTTTGAGTTAGATTCAAAAAGCGAAGCAGACAACGTGAATAGGCCACAACTGAATATTACGTAATTTGGCGAGATCATCGAGGAGTAAAAATGCTTGCTAACCCGTTATCGTATAAACTCTCATATTATGTTTTTTAGGAGACGAACTAATGAAGTTGTTCATATTATGGTTTTTAGGAGACGAACTAATGGAGTTTGTCATTTTATAGTAAAATTAAAACATAATATATACATGTGTAATAGACTTGGACTAAGTGTGGAAAGTCTTTTATGTCTTTGATTTATGATTTTGGCTTCTTTAATGGTTGTGTAGCCCAGAACTTTGAATATCCCGAATATATAAATTATACTTTTGTGTGCTAAAGCATGTAATGTAGCTTAGAAGTACTAACGAGATGGCAACCCACGATGAGAATTTATGAACCAAACTAGTTTCCTTAAGCACTAAGAGCCTTTAATAAAAATGTTATTCTAAAATAATCTAGAAAATAGTATCATATGTTTGGGTTCTGTCATAACTTGTTCTTTTCTAATGGAGGTCGCTTTACTACTGGAAGTGCTTACTTTATCATAAACATCTTTACTTACTGACGAGGACATCAATTGTAGTCTATATCACACTACAAAACAGTAACCAGATGTGGTGAATTGTAAGGATCAAATAAACCAAACTTCATGTAAAAGGAAACAAATTGCCCACAAAGAGGCGTAATATACCACGAGTGTTAGAATATGAGCTAACGAAACTAAGTTGAAAGCAAGGATTTATCAAGCAAGATTATTGGAAAAACCAGGAGGCTAGACAGGTGCAAGTTTATGTTTTATTTAATTGCGTTTATTGTTTGATGAAGTGAGCTAATGTCCCCGCCATTTGTAGTTTCTTAAAAAACTCTTTAAGTATACTCTAAATAATGAGGTGAAACTCTCTTTTGTACCCTACGTGGGTAGGTTTTAAACGAGGCATCCCCACCTTGTCTCGCTTCAGTTATATCAAAATTTACAAGGTCGCATGCTGAGAAGGACTGATGAAATTAATCTTGAATAGTTGGACTTTCACCAGAAGATCCCTGCCGCCTTAAAAAATAATTGTTGTCTCCTAAGGCATTACTTGAGTGTTGGACGTCCTAAGAAGATCTCTGGTTCCCGCTAAGATAATACATGAATACAAGATTTTTCAAGAAGGTCATTTTCGCCTCTTAAGACCAATGTTTTAAAAACCGAACCAGTCATCAAACCGGAGAGGGTACTAGATCACTGGTTCATTGGTTGAACCACTAGATCACTGGTCGAACCGCATGACTAAATCAGATTAAATCGGATAACTCGGTTGAATAAACCAGTCTTTATTACAACACTATATATTTATTAAATCGGTCGATTGGATGACTTAGTCTCTTAAAAATATCACAACACCTACAAAATTTTACAATTTTAAAATATCATAATTTCACATGTTTATTTTTTATATTCAAATTCCAAATATAATCATCACTCACAACAAAATAATATAAAATATAAATTTAAATAAATTTTAAACAAGTCTAATTGCAAATAGGAGAAAAGTGGTTCCAAATAAAATTTAATTATATTTTAATTATATTTTTTATTAAAAAAATCAAGAAAATGATGTCGTTTTATGCGAAAAAAGAGAGTATGCATTTGAACCACTGATTTTCTAAAACTGCCGGTTCATCGATTTTTTTCCGATTTTGACCGATTTTGGCCGATTCTCACCGGTTCAATAGCATATCTGGTTTAACAATCACATCATACCGATAACCCCTATAATTCTCGGTCTGACCTGTCTCACCGGCCAATTTTGTCCGGTTTTTAAAACACTGCTTAAGACTAGGGGAGGGAATAGGCCAGGCCGGCCTACAGGGGCCTATAGCCTAGCCTACTTAAGGCCAGGCCAGGCCAGGCCAGGCCTATTTGATAAAAAGGCCAGACTTGGGCTTTTTTAAAAGCCTATTTAATAAAATAGGTCAGGCCCAGACTATTAAAAAAGCCTATAAAGCCTTGTAGGCCAGCCTATATTTTCATATATATTAAAATTAGTCTAAATAGGTTGGCCTATATATGCATATATATTAGAAAAAGTGTTAAATAGATTGGTCTATATATGCATATATATTAGAAAAAAAATGCTAAATAGGTCGGTCTAAATGTTCATATATATGCGACCTATAAGACTTCTTAAGTAATATGAATTAATTCAAAACATTAATAATTGAAAACATTAATAAGAAAGAGGCTTTTAAATAGGCTTTCAGGCCAGGCCAGACTTTTAAAAAGGCCAGGTCAAACTGAAAAAACGAGCCTATAGTAGGCCATAGGCCAGGCTCAGGCCTTATAAGTTTATCGTAGGCCAGGCCCAGACCTTATAAAGCCTAGCCTAGCCTATTCCCACCCCTACTTAAGACAATACATGAGTGTTGGACTTTTCGGTAAGATCCTTGCCACCCCTATATACAATACAAATAAACTACGTGCGAGGACATCACTTTATATACAAATTGAATTTTATTTAAAAAACGTTTGATTTTATTTTATTTTTTTTTAAATTTAGAAGGTGAAATTTTCTTTTAACTTAGAGATTACCTTTAAAAGCATGCTATTTAATTAAAAATGATTAATTAAAAGTAAGAACATCAGAGTTAGTTTTAATAATCATATAACAAAAATGAGCTTGCAAGACCTGCGAGAGAGTTGCAAAATGGTTATTCCAATTTTGAAGATGTCCCTGAGCATATTAAGATTCTCCTCCATAAAGACTTCTTGGGCCTAGTTGCCTCGAGAGTTATAGCTTTGTTTTTGTTTTCGGGCTTCGGCCCTCCTAATTACCAAAATGAAAAAATTAAACAATATATTAATAGTTTAATGAACATGCACAAAATAAAAAAAAAGTTTTACACTATCATCTAATATAAATATATTATTATGTCATGTTATACAAGTTATTTAAAATTTTCAATCTGATTTAGTGAATACATGGTTATCATTGGTTGACTGTGTAAAACCTTATCATTGCATATTTTTTTCCATATATTAATTATTTAAATGAATATTAGAAATTTATAAAATTATAATTTAGTATGATGATATTATTTTTTAGTTATTATTATTATTAATTGTAGAGAGATTGAAAATTTTGGAGGAAAATTTAACATAACATGATTTAAAAAACTAAAGAAATAAAAATAGTTTAAAAGTAATAATGATGCGGTACAACACGACAGAGAATCTTCTACATTGATGTTTATCCTTTTTCTTCTTTTTACTTTGCTTTTTCTCAATTACCATTTATGTGTTTTAAGCACAGCACTGTGCACTGCACAACTGTTCCACTGTTCAACACTGAAACCTGCTTCTTTATCAATTGCAATATACCTTCCATCACTCTCTACCAACCTTGCAATATTTGGCATCTGGCTACACATTAACCCTAATTTTTTAATATAAAGAGAAATAAACCAAACACACCCAAGGAAAATGTAGAGGAACCGAATATCAGCCGTCGACGTCTTTTCTCTCCGCGATCACCGTCGGACCTCTCTCTCAATCACTTTCACTCTTTAATAGAGCCAGATCTCGGAGAAGAAGATTTGACTCCAGCTTTTAGGAAAAGAAATGTGTATGAAGTAAGTCCCTTTTGTGGTATAAGGTTTTAAATACTGTTCTCTCATTCTACATGCAAGCTCTTCTTTTCTGCTGAGGTCTGCTAAATATGAATTATGAAAGAACTTTAATAATCTTTTTACCAAAACACTTGAAGGATGCATGGAATCTGGTTCCAGAGGTAAAAAAGCGTGGATCTTCGTTTAAAAAAATTGGAGCAGCTACTAATCAGGTGATTGTTAATTACTGTTATTACTATTCTTAAGCAAATGTTATTCTTTGAAGTCAATCAATCTGTTTTATGTTATGCAGCCCAATAGGCCCAAAAGAATTAAAAAGATTCCTAGTTCTTTAAAAGATTATTATTATTAAAGAGGGGTGTTGTATCAGAATTTTTATTTTTGTTGTGTGAGTTTTTGGCCCATGGCCCATTAGTGGGGTGAAAACCCTAGCTATTTAAGTGTATCTTCTCCTTGATGAGAACTATGAAGAAAGTATGAATTTTGTTTAATGTCAATTTCTTTTAATGCCTTTTGATCTAAATTTAGCCTAGCAATTATCTAACATTGGTGCTTTCATCTCTTACCTCTCATTCCTCCCATGGCTCCCCCTAAACCTCCTAACCCTTCTTCTAAGGAAATCTTAGAGGAAGCCCTTCAAATAACCACTTTAAACCTCAACAATGTCATGCAAGAGAATCAAGAACAAATGGATGTCCGATTTCTACAACTCTCTACCGAATTATCTAACCTCCAAACAAGGTTGGATGATGACAAATCTATGGAGGATTCTAGATTTGAGTCTCTCATGGCTGCCATCACTAAAATCTCTACTCAAAAAGATCTACAACAAGCTCTCCTTCATAGTTCGGCTACTGTTCATGGAGCTGGTACAACTACCAGATCTGCTACTGTTCACGGAACAGTAACCACCGCTGGACCCGCTACTGTTCACGGAACAGTAACTCCCACAAGCTCTGTTACTGTTCATGGAACAGCATCCCCTTCAGGTATGGTACATAACCCTTCCTCTAATTCTAGGGTTATAGCAGCTAATTTTTACCCTCTTTCACCAACAAACACCCCCTTAAGAAATTCTGCTACCTTTTCTACCACACACCCACAAGCAACACCCATGAGATACTCTAATCCCCCCATTCCCACAACATTTTTACCCTATCCCCCTATCCCACCTATTTTGTCATCCACTCAGCCCTTCCACATTCCCTTGTCCCAACAGCCCCCTTTTTCACAATTTTCCCCCCACGTTTCATATCAAAATCTCTCCCATATTCCACCCTTACCGACACCGCGAACTCCAAAACTAGAACTCCCTATGTTTGACGGATCTGCACCTCTTGATTGGTTGTTTCAAGCGGAACAATTTTTTAATTTTTATAATATGCCACCGGAAAATCGTTTGTCACTAATTTCATTTTATATGAAAGGTGATGCCTTAAGTTGGTTTAAATGGATGCATAATAGTCATTTACTATCTGATTGGACCTCTTTTACAAGGGCCTTAGAGTTGCGATTCGGCCCATCGACTTATGACAACCATCAAGCAGCATTGTTTAAATTGAAACAAGAGGGAACAGTTGCTGAGTTTCAAACAAAATTTGAACAGTTGGGCAATCAAGTGGTGGGCCTGCCACAAGATGCTATTTTAAATTGCTTCATTTCTGGTCTTAATGCTGATATTAGAAATGAAATGGCAATTCAACGGCCCACAAACATCTCACAAGCTATTGGATTAGCAAAACTGATTGAAGCTAAGCTTAAGGATTCTAAAACCAAATTTTCAAAACCCTATGTTAGCCCTTATTCTAAACCCACTCATAATGCCTCTACTGCCCCAAACCAGAAAACCCATTATAACCCTTCGGCCCAAACTCCTTTTCAGCCCAAAAACCCTTCTACTTCCCACCTCCCAATAAAAAAGTTATCTCAAGCTCAAATTCAAGAACGAAGAGCTCAAGGATTATGTTTCAATTGCGATGAAAAGTTCATTCCCGGTCATAAGTGTGCTACAGGCAGATTCTTAATTCTTTTATGTGATGATGAAATCATCGACCAAGAGCAGTTGGGTGAAGAACAGCAAGAAAGTGGTAAAGAAACAGAACCAGCGGACACTTATTTTCAATTATCCACACAAGCTTTAACGGGTCAGTTCTCACCTCAAACACTAAAATTCAAAGGTCTAATTGGTGGCTTAACAGTGATGGTTCTGGTCGATACGGGTAGTACACACAACATTCTCCAACCAAGAATAGCACATCACCTCAACCTCCATACTACTCCTATACCACACTTTTCGGTTATGGTTGGCAATGGCTCTCATCTTCAATGTGAGGGAATTTGTAATGATGTCAAACTCATGTTACAGGAAAAACAATTTAAGCTGCCTTTTTACCTTCTTCCAATAGAAGGGGCTGATGTGGTTTTAGGCATGGCATGGTTGCGTACACTTGGCCCTATCCAAGCAGATTTTTCAATACCCTCTATTACTTTCACTCACAACAATGTACCCATGACAATCCAAGGAGATTCATGTTCTCTTCCCCAACACACTTCTTTCCACCAACTTAAATAACTCATCCACCAGAATTCTATTGCCTCTTTACACCTTATGATCCTTCAGCCAAACCCTACAACAATTACTCCAATTGACCCACATCCCTTGACCACTTTACCCACAAATATGAACCCCCAACTTTCCAAACTGCTCCACCAATATCCCACAATATTCCAAAATCAAACAAAACTTCCCCCACCAAGACCACATGACCATCATATTAACCTTTTCCCAAACACACCCCCTATCAATGTAAAACCCTACAGATATCCCCATTCACAAAAGACAGCAATGACAACAATAATCGCTGATATGTTAAAGGAAGGACTCATTACACCTAGTCATAGCCCTTTTTCATCACCAGTTTTGTTAGTAAAAAAAAAAGACGGAACATGGCGTTTGTGTTGACTATCGCGCCCTTAATGCTGTAACAGTGAAAGACAGATTCCCCATACCCACAATCGATGAATTACTAGATGAACTTGGCGAGGCCAAGATTTTCACCAAATTAGATCTTCGCTCAGGCTATCACCAGATTCGAATGGCATCAAAAGATACACATAAAACAGCTTTTCGTACTTTCGACGGACACTATGAATTCTTGGTCATGCCCTTTGGCTTGACTAACGCACCCTCTACTTTCCAATCGGCTATGAACGATCTTTTGCGACCCTATCTACGCAAATTTGTTTTAGTCTTTTTTGATGACATTCTCATTTATAGCTCCACTATGACTGAACATCTAACTCATTTGCAGGTTATCTTTGACTTATTGAAGACTAATTTTTATGTTGTTAAGCTTTCCAAATGTGTGTTTGCAGTTACTAAGGTTCATTATCTTGGACATGTTATTTCTATGGGCACTGTTGCACCTGATGCAGAAAAAATCAAGGCCATTTTGGATTGGCCTCAACCACGTTCTCTCACGGCTCTCAGAGGATTTTTGGGGCTCACCGGATTTTATCGACGTTTTGTAAAAAAGTACGCCACACTCGCCGCTCCTCTCACCGACTTGTTACGTTCCACTAAGTTTGTCTGGAGTACAGAGGCGGCCGAAGCCTTTACAAATTTACAGAAAAAGATGACCGACATGCCGGTCTTAACTCTACCTAATTTTACAAAGAAATTCATTGTCGAAACAGATGCATCCGGAATCGCGATTGGTGCCGTTCTGTCCCAGGAAGGCCATCCCATTGCTTTATTCAGCAAGAAAATGTGCCCTCGCATGCAAGCAGCATCGGTCTATGTCAGGGAAATGTTTGCTGTCACAGAAGCAATAAAAAAATGGCGTCAGTACTTAATTGGGCAAGAATTTCATATCTACACAGACCAGAAGAGTTTAAGAAATTTGTTGTTACAGAAAATTCAAACGCCAGAACAACAAAAATGGGCATCTAAACTACAGGGGTTCAATTTCGAAATATTTTACAAACCTGGTAAATCCAACGTCCTTGCTGATGCTTTGAGCCGCAAGTACACCGCTGAGGAACCCGTTCTGCTTTCCCTCTCTTCATCCATACCATATCTCTTGTCCAGGTTGCGCAGGTTATATACAACAGATAAAGCAGGAAAACAAATGGTCAGCGGAGTTATCAACAACAGAACAGAGAGTGCTAACTTCAAATTTTCCAATGGGCTATTATTCTACAAAGATAGGTTGTTCATACCTGAAGTAGATCAGTTACGCTCGAAGGTGATTCATGAATTCCATGCTACTCCGACTGCGGGTCACTCCGGGGTAAAAGCGACTCTGGCTCGTCTGTCTGCATCTTTCTCCTGGCCAGGCATTTATAAGGAGGTAAAAATGGTGGTTAAACATTGCGACATATGCCAACATAACAAGTACATAACTCAGAAGAAGAAGGGGCTGTTACAACCTTTACCTATTCCATCTCAGGTCTGGGAAGACATCTCCATGGATTTCATAACCCATTTACCCAACTCTTTTGGCCACACTTGCATTTGGGTGGTTTGCGATCGCTTGTCTAAGTCAGCACATTTCCTTGCCCTTCCCACTAAGTTTACAGCAAAGGATATCGCGACGAGATTCACTGTAGAGATCACTCGGCTTCATGGCCCACCAAAATCCATCGTATCAGACAGAGACCCGTTGTTCCTTAGTACCTTCTGGAAAGAGTTTCACAAAATACAAGGCACAACATTGAAGTTCAGTACAGCTTACCACCCAGAAACGGATGGTCAAACAGAAGTTCTAAACAGATCAGTTGAGACATACCTCCGATGTTTTGCAAGCACTCATCCTCGTAGATGGTATACCTTCCTCCATCTCGCAGAGTATTGGTACAACACGTCGTTTCATTCGGCGATTCAGACAACCCCTTTTCGTGCTCTTTACGGTCGAGATCCACCATCAATCCTGGATTACTTGAAGGGATCCGTGCACGAACCGTCTTTAGATGCAACCTGGCAACAACATCACGAAATACTGAAAACATTAAAAGCGAATCTACAAAGAAGCCGTGTTCAGATGGAAAAGCAAGCTAACACAAAAAGGATGGATTTTACCTTTAAACCTCAAGATCTGGTTCTTCTCAAACTCCAACCGTACCGACAACAATCGGTGCTTAAACGGACGTCTCAAAAGCTGGCTCAACGTTTCTTTGGTCCATTCACGGTCATAAAAAGAGTTGGTGCGGTCGCATACTTGTTAAATCTCCCTTCTTCGTCAAGAATCCACCCTGTGGTCCATGTTTCACTTTTACGTCCATATTTCGGCACCACCCCAGAAGCAGATTTCCGACCACTTCCGCCTCATACGAGCATCCCTTTCCACTCTGGAGTTGAAGACGACACCTGCGACACAACAGAACACACATTAGACAACAACAAACAAAAGGAAGCGTTGAAGGTAACACGCCTATCAGGCTCCTTACGGTCAAAAACGAGTGAAGACTCTTTGCAAAACTTCGCTGAGGAAGAAGGGAAGCGAGATCGCTGCAACTCAAACAGGGACGGAAGAGAAAAAGTGAAAGAAGTTGGAGAGAAGAAGTTAGCGTTTTCAGAAGAGAAAGAGAGTGAAGTAAATGACTTTGTGAAAATAGAGTTAGACTTAAGTGCAAATAATCCATCTCACAAGTACAACTTTGAAACACCTCCCAAGTACATTAAAGACTCTCGTGACAACCTGTACCCTTCAGATCTCAACGGATCTTTCCCCACGCCACATGCACCGTTGGATGTTAATCTCACGGTCCCCATCAAACCCCACACACAGCTGTCTCCAACTACTACTTATCTTCCCAACACTCCACCGCCCCATGCCCCTCTTTTCCCTCACCTACCACGTGATAACACACTGCCCAAGGAAGACTTTTCTGCCCTTTCAAACCACACAGATTCCTTCTTATCTCCAAAACCTACCTCTCCACATACTTCTCGGATTGGGCCCCTTGACCAATTCCAAAGCCCACCACTGCCTGGGTCCATGAACCTTGAGGACAAGGTTCTTCAAGAGGAGATAAGTATTGTTATGCAGCCCAATAGGCCCAAAAGAATTAAAAAGATTCCTAGTTCTTTAAAAGATTATTATTATTAAAGAGGGGTGTTGTATCAGAATTTTTATTTTTGTTGTGTGAGTTTTTGGCCCATGGCCCATTAGTGGGGTGAAAACCCTAGCTATTTAAGTGTATCTTCTCCTTGATGAGAACTATGAAGAAAGTATGAATTTTGTTTAATGTCAATTTCTTTTAATGCCTTTTGATCTAAATTTAGCCTAGCAATTATCTAACATTTTAACTTTTCTGATGTGCTACAAACACTTATTTTCCAATCCTCTACTATGAGATATATAAGATTGACTATCTTTTCTATTTGGGACCTTTCTAGAATTTTTGTGGCAAGCCTTGTAAACAAATCTAAAAATTTCAAGGTTTAAGTTCCACTTGCTAAGACACATTTTTTACTTATTATTTAGACATGTTTAGTAGGTGTCTATTTATCACGAGATTATAAGTTATTTTACTAATTTATAATTTATTTTTCAAACGCTATTTAAAAGTATTTTAACTTATCATTTTTTCTTTTTTTTATCTTTATTATTTTAATAAAAACTCAATTTTATCTTTTATATTTTTTTTTATTAAAAAAGAATTTACATTTATAAAATAATCGAATCGTTAATTTTACAAAACACTCCAATTAACTTAGCTATCAATCTCAATCATAGTTATAAGCTATATAAATTGTCAGTTATATATCAATCATCACCCATAAACTATAAGCTATCAATTAACTTTTTTGTCTACTACTATTTTTGAATTCTTACTTTCATATATTTTTATGAGGAAAATGTTAGCTGTTAAACCGTAGATTCTTGCTTTCATTTAGGGTTTCAACACTAGATCTTTTGATTATAACTTTGTCCATGTTCCTTATCTCACCAACCAATCTGCTTACTTGAGATAAATCCTACGTTTACATTCTTTTATTGAATTGTGGATTTCATATATTTTCTAAGTCATTGGTTAATGAACAACATTGTATAATATATAGACGGGTTAATACCTATTTTCACTCCTACCATATTGTTTAGTTTGAAAAACCCCTGCCAAAAAAAAGTTGTAAAAATGGGGTGTTAAATCCAGGACCCATAGAATACATGACAAACACCCTTAGACAAAAACCAAAGTGCAACCTAGGGGTAAAGGTGTTTTTCATGTATGTTTTGGGTCTTGGGTTCAACACCCCATGGAACCAACTTTTTAAGCTTTCATATTTAACATTTTAAGAACCAAACAATAAAAAAAAATTAAAAATTAAAAAAAGTTGCCACATCAGACTTTTTGATGATGTGGCCTGATTAAAGAGGCAAAATGAAACTTTTGAAATTTGTTAAGGCTATTCTTGCAACTTTTTTTTTTGGTATGAGGTTTTTTCAAACAGAGCCCATATGGCAGGAGTGAAAATAGGTATTAATCTATATGGACTAATGTCGCTCCCGAAATGTTCATCCAAGTAAAAATGTGAAATTGGCACAAGAAATATCGTGCCTATCTATCCCAAGGGAGGGAAAGGAAACACAGAATAAACCTGAGGGAAACGATAAGAAAGGTCGAAGCGAACTAGAGAAACATGTAAGGGCGTCGGTTACGTGAGGGAAAGGTGTTAGCACCCTCACGTCCATCGTACTTGATGAGATCCATGCTTGTTGTCTAATCTATGGGTGTAAAAGAATCTAAGTCTAATGCTAAACTAGTATGCATGAAATTTAGGGAAAAGAAAGAGTTGTACTTGCACAGGCCCTTCCTTGCTGCCGACATATCCTTTTAAGGAATCAGAGATACCATAACTTGGTTAACTAGTTTATGTTTGTTTGGTGTTTTTTTAGCTAAACAGTGAGGGAGGTAGGAAGGAAATAACCTGCTCTAAAGCACTGTGAGGCAAAAGAAACGAAACAGTGTGGTTTGTGTTTTAAAGATGCATGAAAAAAATCTTATTACGAAGGGAAGTTTCTACCTAAGTTGGCAAACAACTAACCACGATTTGGATACTGAGGTTGTGACCAGGGAATTGGGGTGCTATAGCCAACGACAAAGATCGTCCGAGGCAACCAAGCGGGGGATAAAAGGTGGGAGCTCAGCCAACGGGTCTTACAATAAAGGCTATGCGAGCTAACCATGGGAACAAATGGGTACTCGATAAATTGTGCTTGCGTATGCAGAGCATCAGCCTTTGATCAGTGCAAGCTTGAAAAAACATGGGCATCTGATTGCAAGATCCTATTCCACTTGCGACTCGAAACAAATATCGGGGGACGATTCTGAAGCAACAACGTGTAACGCGCGCTAACTGAACGAATGCATGAGGACTTAATGATGTTGCCCACTAGAGGTCTTTTGGCACATTGGCACCTGCAAGGACATAGATGAACACACAAAAACATGGCTTCCTAGTGAGGACTTCTAACTAGAAATTGAAACAGAAACAAATGAATGTCTATCCTATTTCTCATGGGAAAATATGATGCAGAAAAAGAGTAAAAGGGAAACAAGAAACAATACTGAACAGATAATAATCTGTAAATAACAGCAAATAAATGAAAGAAACCCAGAGGTCCGCGTGCAAGTTAGCAACAAGAAATAAAAAGCGTCAGATATCCAGTGGACGACATAGCATCGATAAAGTGCGTTGACAACATGAAAATAAATCGTGTCGGAATCGAAGTGTACGACAACACGTCCGGGTAATACACCTGCAATATAAGTCACAATACAGACATGCAACAAACAGGTGTATATGCCATGTCTCAACGGGTGAGATGGGAGAATTGGGATAGAGGGAATAATATCGCATCCCACAAATAAAGCAAAACACAAAGCAAAGCGCGTCAATCGGCAACCTCACTCAATGTCCCTTGCAAAAATTAGCACACATAATTAGAAACAAAAGAAACACAACCGTAGTTGCACAATTGTATCATGAAGTAAAATAGAAACAAATAGTCAAAAAAGGAGTGCAAATCGCATTGAAAGCGCAAGATGGTGCACAGGACAGCAACAACGCAAAATATCAACACATACGGTATATTAAACCAAAAGCATTCAAAATGGTAAATGAACATGTGAATTCATGAAGTAAGCATTGATTAGATCCAAATCAAGCAAACTCAAAGGAAATAGCACACAATTCAAAGCACAAGATATGTGTCAATCAGAAGCCGAAAACACGAAATCGTAAAATAAGCGTAAAAAATTATCGACTCGGAATTGAACAAAAATCGCATGGTTGAATGAAAACGTGCCAACGGACCTATAAACGAATTTGGTTTGCCTTAATTCCGCCCGGAAGTGAGACTTTTAGGCCAATTTCGTCGCTGGACAATAGCGAAACAGCATAAAAAAGTCGTTCGAAATCGGCCAAAAAGTTCATATCTTTCACACCATTTATCCGATTGGGCTGAAATTTTAATGGTAATTCCATCTCAACGTTCCCGACATTTCGTATGTTGGAACCTAAGGTCAATTCTACACCAGAAATTCCAGAATATTGCGGAAGTATCATGATTTTTCTGTCAAAATGCGTTTTCACGCATTGTTTGACAAAATTCAAAATTGCATAACTTCTTCGATTTTTATCCAATTGAGCCCATTCCGGCGACATTCTCTTTGAAATTTCGTTGGCTTCAATTTTGATTCTTGAAATTCAATGCACTTTTTTTGATTGATAATTGTTGAAGATGAATGTGTTAATTGTTGTAATTTGTTGTTAACATGAATTGCTAATAATTGTTGTGTGTTCATGCATCAAAATGCTATCAAAAATGTGATGATAAAAATTAAACCAAGTTGTTGTTGTTGCTCATGTTTGTTGACTTGAATTTATTTCTTGAACAATTGGTGAAAGGTGACTATTGGACAAATTATGCACATTGCTTAACCCTTAATTGTTGTTGTTCTTTGATTCAAATGTTGAATGAACATGATTGTTGATTAATTGGTGTTGACAAATGAGATTAAATGTTGAATGATGTTCATAATTGGTGTGCAATTTCTTTGGTTTCATGAGTAACGTAATTGTGTCGCTAAACTTGAAAATTCCTTTAATTTCGTAACCATGATGAGTTTTTGCGAATGCGATTAATGTGAATTTAGTATGTTAATGATTTCGAAGTCATTGGTTAGATCTAACTTCTCAGTCCTTTTGTCGAAGAACTTCAAATACGTCACCTATTCTCTCTCCTGCAGTCGAAGATTCCCGACTAAAGCCTGCTTATAGTATTCAGTAGGCATGTATTCAGATAGAATCAACAGTGGTTGTTCTTGCAGAGGCTCCATCCTGTCATACGACAATAGTAGCTTTTTGACCTGCTCTTGAACCCACTCGATATAAGGTGTCAAAGCAATGGCATCCTTCTTACCAAGGTAGACTTTACCTCTCCTATAGATTTTGTCCCAAGCAACTACCACTCTTTTCAACAATGCTGGATTGGTTCCTTTCTCGAAATAGACTGTTTCCTCCATTTCTCTGTCCAAGGGTTTATCTTTCAGAACATAGCCCAACTGGCGGAGCGAAAGCACATGATTGTAGTTGATACAACCCTTAGTCCCAATGAGAGGAACATTGTTAAACTTGCCGCAGCTGACGATAAGAACCGAAATATCAATCATATACTTGTGCCATTGGATGTCATAAGAAGTGAGCGACATGACCCTTAGAGTCCATCGCAAAGTCTTTTTGGTATCCGCAAAAGGTCCTTTCGAAGGCAAAAGAAACGGAAACAATTTAAACTAAAGCTAAAGACAACAACTTATAGTCCCACCTTTCCCGTGCCTGGAATGAATAGCAAAATACGTATCAGCGAGCAAAGTGTTTACCAAATTTTTCCCCATGAAAAATGCAAACAGGAACAAAGTCTACAAAGTTAGGATTATGAGGAAACAACACAATCCCGTAAATCGAAACAGCAAAAAACGCATTGAAAGCATCTCAGTTCTCCTTCTTAGCTTCTTCTTTCACTTGATTCACCATAAACGGTAAACCACCGGTACCACTGTACAACTTCCAATTGTCAGACACATCTTTCAACCTGAAAGATATGTCCGGCAATTGGAAGTTGAACAATAGTACCAGTGGTTTTCCGTTAAAATTTCTGGTGAGTAAGGTGAAAGAAGAAGCTAAAAAGGAGAAGTAGGATTCTTTCAATGCACTGTTGGCTGTTTTCAATTTACGAGATTGTGTTGTTTCCTCATATTCCTAACTTTGTAGACTTTTTTGTTGTTTGCATTTTCATGTGGAAAAATCTGGTACCCACTCTGCTCGCCGATATGTATTTTTCTATTCATTCTAGGCATGGGAAAGTTGGGGCTATAAGATGTTGTCTTCAGCTTTTGTTCAAATGGTTTCTGTCTCTTTTGCCTACCAAAGGACCTTTTGCGGATACCAAAAATACTGCGATGGACTCAGAGGGTCATATCACTCACTTCTTATGACATCCAATGGCAGAAATATAGGATTGATATTTTGGATGTTATCGTCAGCTGCGGCAAGTTCAACAACGTTCCTCTCATCGAGACTAAGGGTTGTATCAACTATAATCTTGTGCTTTCTCTCCGCCAGTTGGGTTATGTTCTGAAAGATAAACCCTTGTACAAAGAAGTGGAGGAAACAGTCTGTTTCGAGAAAGGAACCAATCCAGCATTGTTGAAAAGAGTGGTAGTCGCCTGGGATAATCCATGTAAGAGATGGAGTCTACCTTGGTAAGAAGGATGTCATTGCTTTGACACCTTTTATCGAGTGGGTTCAAGAGCGGGTAAAAAGCTACTATTGTCGTATGACAAAATGGAGCCTCTGCAAGAACTACCACAGTTGATTCTATCCGAGTATGCGCCTTCTGAATACTATAAGCAAACTTTAGTCGAGAATCTTCAACTGCATAAGAGAGAACATGTGACTAATATGAAGTTCTTCGACGAAAGGGATGAGAGGTTAGATCTAACCAATGGCTCTGGAATCATCAACATACTCAAGTTACATTAATCACATTCGTAAAAACTCATCACGATTAGGAAATTATAGCATTTTCAAGTGAAGCGACACAATTACGTTACTCATGAAACCAACGAAATTGCATGCCAATTATAAAAATCATTCAACATTTAAATTCATTTGTCAATACCAATTAATCAACAATCATGTTCATTCAACATTCGAATCAAAGAACAACAACAATTAAGGGTTAAACAATGTGCATAATTTATCCAATGCTCACCTTTCACCAATTGTTCAAAAAATAAATTCAAGTCTACAAACATGAGAAACAACAACAACTTGGTTTAATTTTTATTATCACATTCTTAATAGCATTTTGATGCATGAACACACAACAATTATCATCAATTCATGTTAAGAACAAATTGCAACAATTAACATCTTCATCTTCAACAATTATCAGTCAAACAAAAGTGCATTGAATTTCAAGAATAAAAACTTATGAGCAACAAGCATCCAAGCATTATGTTCAACCAATATCAACATTTTAATTCTCAACTAATCAACATTGATAATTTTTTTATCATTTTAATCCACTGATAATTTTTTCAATGTGAATAATTTGGCTTATACATTGAAGTTTCCTCTAAATCCTATCACCATTACATATGGACATTGGAGGGCACAAATTGGAAAAAAAAAATTATTCACATTGAAGTTTCCTCTAAATCCTCCGATTATCCTGGGTCAGGTACCAAGTTTTCTCTAAATCCTTGGTTTATACACCCCTTTCACGAAAGAGGATACACTCTTTGTGATTTAGAAGAATTTTTTAGATGTAGTTTGCAATTAACTAATTGCTTAATTGATTCTATGGTCTAAGGGCATGGTGAATTGCTTCTCATATATAATATAATTAGTTTCAGATGCCTCTAATTTTATTCTTTGGCCATTTTTTATAATTAGCATGTTATGTTAGTGGAGGAGTAGAGACAATAATCACCATATCACTCCAACGCATATCTTCCAACTTAACTTTGTGGATATTAATGACAAAGAATAATGACTCCTTGCTCACCTTTGGTTGACAATTAATGAAAAATTCAAGAAAAAGAATAAGAGTTTTATGTTCAAAGTGGATATTATCTGACTATGGAGACCAAGTAGATCATGACACAGATGAAAATCTAACTAAATATATTTTCATGCTTACTAAGAACTTTAGCAAGGTCACGAGAAGACTTTATAGGAGACCTGTGAATAATTTATCTACTAATGTTAAAGACAATAAACATCATAATTCGAAAGGTTGTAATTTTCAACGACGATGAAAAGATGGTAAAAGACGAAACTTCAACCATCTTAACATAGTCAAAGGGATTCAATGTCAAAAATGCAAAGAATTTGGACACATTCAAGTTAAATGTCTAAATTATCTAAGGAAATAAAGAAAATTCTACAATGTCGTCCCATATGATAACGGGAATGTCATTGATGATAATCTATCGGACGATGATCTTGTTGAAACTTATGAGACTATGTATCTTAGGTGGACTAAAGAATCACAAGTTGTTGAAAATCATAAGGAAGGATTGAATCTGTACTCAAAGACTAAACTCGTCTCATGTTCACTATTTCTGAGTTGAAGAAAGAAGTTGAAAATTTAAATTTTGAACTTCATGGAATGATTAAATTTGTTCGCATGCTAAATTTAGGAGCTGAGAATATTTATGTCATTTTAACTATAGGGGAAAACCATCAAAGGACATGAAGGAAATTGGATATATTGGCGAAACAACCAACCCAGAGACTATATTTGTTTCTCCTATCCATAAAGTAAAAACCAAGATGCCAAAAATGATTACCAACATACTAACATTTTTATCATACCCACTTAAGTTTGTCATTACAGTAGTCGACGTGATCATAGTCCATCTCAATGTCATACATTGTATGGCAAACAATCGAATCACAAACAACTATATCATTAGAGAATTGTGAAGTCTAATCTATATCCTCAACAACTTTAGAGTGCCAAACCTAAACTTCCAATTCATATTGCATGTGCCTTCCCTAGAGTCTCATCTCATAAAGGTTGATACCTTGATAGGGGTTGCTCTAACCAGATAACCACCTGAGTCAGTTGACCGCTACTAGCAACCGACATAGAGTGAGAAGATAAATCCTTCTTTGAGCCAAATGCAATTCTTCTCCAAAAGAATAATAATAACTGAATTAGTGGGGTTATGAACATTTTTCCTTCCACAAACCTCATCCTTAGCCCACCAAACCAACATCCTTTCTTAAACCCATTTTTCCCGAATAAAAAAAAAATCCTCCAAAAGATCTTTACCCAAAGTCCCGTCAGAATTAGTGCCCAATGATTTTGGCCCAATATGAAAAGTCAAATTAACTGAGAATTTCTTTTTGCACCCTATTACCTTCTCCCAGGCCCCTGGTGAAATGTAAAAAATGCTCTCAATTTTCGGAGATACAACTCGAACGCATAATTTATTCATTTTACCTAAATTAAATTCAGAGATACATTTACAAAGGTATATTTCGGAGATGTATATCCGAAAATGCTTAATACTACAAATCAAACGAAAACCAAAAACATGACAGTATGACCAAATTAAAAACCAAACCAACACCAACATTTACTTGACATTAAAATAAAACACTCAACATTACATAAATAGTCATTAAAATAAATTCAACATTACATATTGTTATGAGTGAACTTTACCTTAATTTGTAACTTCTTTTGTATATCCGGACAAAGCGCACATTGTTCAGCTCAAAATCAAGATTAATGCAAATAATGAGAGATGAAATGAGTAAACTTTATCTTAAATTGCAGCTTCTTTTGCTCCCTTTGATGTGATAAAATCCAATAATGTTGGTTTGGAATCGAAAAGTTGGTTGAAAATGAAATTGTTTTAAGGATTTTTGGTTATGGAGGAAGTTTGAAGTGTGAGAGAGATGATCATGCACGGTGGTCATATATTCAATTCTCCCCGGGAGATTTTTATAGATATATTTTCAAAATTATTATTGAGAATGATAAATTATCTAAATGAAAATGTTGGGAACTGACTTTAGGGGTATGTTCGAAGATGTACTTGCGAATTAACCTCAGAAAATTTTATGGTCATCTTTGAATTAAATTTTGGCAAAAACTAAATTTTGGTACATTCGAAAATATATTTCTAAATAAACCCAATAGTATTTTGGAGTTTTCATAAATGCATCCTACTTTATAAGGGTGGAAAAGAAATTTTCAATTAATTTCATATTGAGACAATGTAGAAATTCCTCTTCTAAAATCTAGTGTTGAATGTGTTAACCAGTTTGCAGTTAGTGGGCCAGAAAATGAATGTTCTTCCACACAAATAGGGTGCATATGTATCAATTCACTACATCCTCCTATGATTATATCATCCATTGGCACAAGCAAAATTTGGTCAACCTCCATAGTCCCCCATGAGGGGTCACTTTCAACAAAATATTTTCCTCCCATCAAAGGTGTAACATGAACATAAGTCCTAGGCTCTTTATCCAAAACTAATTGAAGTGAATTATCAACTGCTTCAGCCGAATGACTCAATCCCTCTTTCTATAAAAAGACATTGATGTTATAACTAACATTTGAATGAGGCAGCATGAATAACATTTTAAAGTTTTCACTACATAACAAAAGAGTTATAGTTCTACTATTTTTTCTACTTAAACAATAAACCAACAAACATGGAACATCATAAATTTACCAAAACAACCATACTGCACTACTCTCTATAAACTAGTAATCCTAACACATCACATGAATCAAGCTTAAAAATTATCTTTGGCTATATATTTGGCATTGTCCAACACTATTTTTCCATGGGGATGATTTTGAAGGTCGTAGCGATAGGATCGAATTTTAAAAGAAAGTCTTTTACGTAGGTAGCCCTGCAATAAACAAAACCAAAAAAATAATGATTAAAGAAAATATGAATAACTGTTTTAACACAAATACTATGTGAATCAAAAGATCAAAAAAATTTAGGAATATTAGATTTTTTTTTAAGAAACATTGAAAAAATGAGAAAAAGAAAGTCAAACCTGAGTGCATTTTAGTGCTCTTTGTGCAACATAATTCCCATAAGGATCTTGGATAACATTCAAGAAATTGTTGCTTCTTATTAGCTCTTCTACTATAGAATCAACATCATCTTGATTAGAACATCTCATTAGATCTTCCACCACATTGCTAGCATGCTTGTTCATAGAGAGTCTAGCAAATTTTCCATAAAGTTGTGCCATCATCCGTTCATTTACAAACGGAAACTCCATTTTAATTATAAATTGCACCACATAGTTTCTTCAAACATACAAAAAAGTATAACATTTATCAAAATACTAAATTTAAAATCAAACAATCTATTCAACAACTTTAACATAAGCAAAAAATATGAGTTCAAGAGTGTGGATTCGAACCCGTAAGGATCTTCTGCTAGAAACATAGCATTTGAGATGATTGCAGTTATCAAATCCATGGCTAGTATCTCACTGTCTTTAAGACAAATTTGAAGAACTGAACATCCAATCTTGTGCGTCGCAATATCAACACAATATTTTGCTAGTTCGTCCAAGATCACCTGAACACGTTATATAATTTGAAAGGCATTAATAGATGACAATAAAAAGTAAAGACAAATAATCGGCTGCAAGACTGGATACCAAGATTTCAAATAAAAATATATATCGAATTTGAATTTCCATTCTCAATTTACAACCCAACCTTTTTGAGTGCGGGTGGGAAAACCTTCACACATTGCACAATAACATAACCACCATTAATATTTTTCATCAATTCAACAATGATAGGCTTCATCTTATACAATACCGCATATTTTGTTACTGGGCATTTAATATTCTCCACCATTATCTGCACAACCCGAGTTCTGCAGAAAACAAAATAGAAAATTACACGAAAATTATCAAATAAAAAAAATTAAGAGAATAATTTTTTTTTGTCTTCACTACCAATATCTGGTCCACTTGACTTCGAAGTCAAGTCAATTCTGACCTCAAGTGGTTCCAGAATAGTAACTGCATTTAAATGAAATTGATTTTTATCTATTAATAATAGATACTTACCCATGATTGTTCTTGCAGACATCACTGAACTTTTGAGTACTAGAAATAATCAAGTAAACAATAGAATCTACTTGGATATTAGTGATACCAGTATTTGCTTCAAAAATCTTTTGAATCAAATAGTTGCCAAACTGGTGCTTCATGAGCTCGTGTAAATCATCCTTTATTTCAAAAAGGATCCTAGCAATATATCTTGGGTCACCCTCTTCAATCACCGCTTGCAAATATTGACAGTCGAGACAATCCATCGCCATTGGAACCACCAATCCTCTCCATGATGGTTGAAGGAAGTTGTTATTATAAGGTAGAAATCTATAATCATTATTCCATATATTTCTACCGGTATAAAATCCTCTCATTATTGGATTAATCCCTTCCATCGAAGGAGCACTATTTATAAAATAACTACTACCATGATACCAATGGATATTTCTCCCAACATGAATTTGTTCTTCCATAGCTAGAAAGACGTTAAAAATTAGTTAGGGCATAAGTATATATATATATATATATATATATATATATATATATATATATATATATATATATATATATATATATTCTTTGAACAAGATAGTGTTATTAGTTTCTTGAAGAATATGAGTACCTTGTTGAAGTTGAAGAGCACGAAATTGTTGCTCCATAAGACCAAAGTTAAACATGGCTGCAGAAGAAGAAACAGTACTCCTATTGTCCCCCAACGATAAACAAGACTCAGATGACAAATATTTATGGAGAATAATAATTTCTAAAGATTTGATGCACTTAATTTAATCACTTGCGCTACCACTGATTGTTATATATATTAAATTTGCAGCGGTTATTAGGATTTGAGAAAAAGAAGGTCTGATCAATTTGTTACTTTTTTTGTTGAGTATAAAGATGGAATATAATTTTATAACCTAAATAAAGATACGGTATATCAAATTAAATATGATAATTATTCTCAAAAAAAATTGAATCTGATATATTTCTTTCTCATATGGATTTGAATTTAAACTAACAGATATCTCTTCCTAAAAAATCTACCAAATCCCTATTTATACTCCAATCCAAAACTGAATGAAAAGATAATTTATTTATCTAATCTTTAGCTTTTGAGTTATATTGTGAATGAATCAAAATCTTCTAATAATAATATTTATTAGATTTAGATAGGTAGGAGATGCAAATTTTACAAGTTACATCGCACTATAGATGGTTAATAAATTAGTCAAAACTACATTATTAAAAAGTTTATGAAGGAAATTAGAAATTAAAAAAAAATAAAACATAACATTCTTCTTTAAACTAAATAGACACTAGTATTAATTAGGTTTAATTTTAATTTTTGTGTCTTATTTAATTTAATTCACAAAACTAATTATTTATTTTAAATTTAAATAATTTTGATCTTCTCTTATTAATTTACATTAAAAATTAATTTTTTAATTTATACTTTTTATTATAAAGTCTTACAAAATATTTTTATAGCATAGTCTGTCACATTTTATAAATGACATACAATATCATTCAAAATAAATACATAGTTAATTTTAAGTACAAAAGTGTGAAAAATCTAAAACTATTTGAATTTAAATACGTAAATATATACCTTTTAATAAAATGTGTATGTATCTTGTAAATCAATTAAAATAGTTATAATTAAATATATTAATTATTATAACCAATTGATTATTAACTTTTTTTTTTCTTTTATAGTATTATAAATTTATTTTTGATTGAATTTTATTTGTTAGTTTTTTTTTAAATGAAAGGCAGAATTAAAATATAAAGTTATAACTCATTGTATTTTGTTCACTTCTCAAACAATAATTGGTAGATATGTTTCGATTCAAATAATATATATAATAATGTTATACAATATTTTTACACATGTATTTAATTAAATAATATTAAAATATTAATAATTAAATATAGTCTAATGTGACCAAAGTGTTAGTTAAAAAAATCAAACATTGTTATTTTTAATAAAGAATTAATATTCATAGCTCTTTTATAAATTTTCGTGTAATATTTACATTTAATTTGCTTATTAATAATTATATACACTCACACACAATCTACTCCTCTAATTCAATTGCGTTAAAGACTTGCAGAATCTGATGATATTAGGTTTGAAAAATAATATTGTTTTAACTTTTATAGAGATTTGAAAATTTAAATATATCTGTAGAAAAATATCCACAACGATCCCTGCAGTTTTTGTTGGTAATTTATAAAATGAAACATTATTTCTTGTGAAAAATACCTGCTGTGGTTTTATTTTTATTTACACTATTTGAACTTTAGTAGATATAGTTGTGGTTTAGCCCAAAAAAAATCAAACATAGATATAATAATGAAAAAATTAGAAAGTCAAACGATCACCATTTGATCATGAACCAATCATCAAAGAATTGTAATGTGCTTGGGTAGTGACTTGTTGGTCTACCGTTACTACCTGGAAAAGATTCAAGAATATACAGGACAGCCATTTTGAATGTAAGCACTTCCTGATCTTTTGGGAGGGAACGACAGTGTTATAGGACACAGACAGCATGAAGAATCACCTCAATGCTAACTCCAATCCAGCCACACACACAAAAAAAACAATAAATGTGTCTAGCAAATTCATTCTTCACAATAAGGTCATCTAACTTAACAAAATAGTAATAATTTACAGAAAACTTAACATCTCGCTCATAGTAGTATGGACACAATGATACATCTAAGTAAACTGTTTTATTCAAATATAAACAGATAAATAACCAACTTCATTTTGCATCTCAAGCTGCATAGTGCGTCACATTTTCATATTCTCTGTGTAGACTATAAAATAAGCAATCAACCATCAACAAAAATGCCAACCACCTTCAATTCTTCTGATGGTCTGACATTAGAAGAGACTGAGAATTGTTACCGATTCAAGAAAGCAAGATTTGTTCTTCTGTAAGCAATGATAACCCTCAGCAGAAGTGACTAGCACTTGATGTGGATCATAATATGTTTGTGTTGAAACCACACCTCTATAAACAGATTGTACCCCAAAATTTGAACAGCGTTCAAACAATTTGTTCATTCCCAGAAACATCGTTCTCACCATCATTTGTCAAGGATAGCAGTTCTGTCAAGTCCATTCGGTACTCGAGACCTCTAAGATAGTGTCCCAACAGCATGCACCTACAGGGGGAGGACAGTGAGCAAAATTAGTTTAGTCCAGAAATGAGCACCGCACTGGTACATAGCCTTAAACATTCCAAATCATTTTTCATAAACAAATAAAATACATAAATGGAAGAAAAAAAACATATAAGCCAATGGCAATAAAAAAATACTAACCAAAAGAGCAGGCGGGCAAGATAGTCCCGAGTTAATGAAATAAATGGCTGAAATTGAAGTGAAGAATTCTCAACAACCTCGGCACAATCCTCACTCCCTTCATTTGCTGTTCCAACTGTTGCATTCTCTGACGTAGCTGAAGGTTTAGAATGCATCTTAGGAGAAAGGGTAGCCAAAAGACCGTGCACAACAGAGAGGATGATGTCCCTAAGCTCAGGGGATGTAAATTCTGACAGCTGCGCTACCTGTTTATTAGTGAAATACACACCCAGCTAAAACACTGACATAAATTGAAAATAAGATATAATGATATAAAATAGGTCTACACAAGCTAGTAAGGTCACAGACTCGCAGTTAACATTTAGGAATACAAAAGAACATGTTTATTAATGTTTGAATGGATATTTGGAGTTTTTACATCTTTGGAGTTTTCATCCTAATTATGGAAATTGGAAAAGGATACAAGTTTCCCGAAGCGGAAACAATCAGAAGTTTTTTCCAACCAAGAAAGGTTGGTTATAAGGATTAAACGGCTTTAATAAATCATATGAACATCAACAATAACAAACCAATCCTTATCCCGTTAACTGAGGTCGGCTACATGGATAAACTTTCGCCATAATGTTCTATCCACAACCATGCTTCTATCCAAATCGTTTATCTCGAGATCTTTTTTATTAAATTCTCTTAGGCTTTGTTTGGGAGTTTGAAAGGGAGGGAGAGGGAGGGCTTCAAAAAACAACTTTTTAAAAAAATATAGAGAAATCTTTAACATTTTTTGAAAAAAATATTTTGTTTAGAATGATAATAGAGTGTTTATCATTTACATATTTTTAATTTTTGGAATATTAAAACAACATAAATTATATTTGAACAATTTGTCTAAGCCCTCCAAACCCCTCTTCCAATACAATTTTTTAGTTCCCCAAATTAGGGGGTTTTGGTTTTGGAATAAAAATAAATCTCTCAAAACCCTCCCACCTAAATCCTTCTATTCTTTTCACTAAATCCTTCTGCATTTTTCAAAACCCTCCCCTCCAAACTCCCAAACAAAACCTTATGGTCTTTCTCATGTAAAAGAGTTATTTTAAAATAAACAAATGCAACAGCAATTACAGATAGACATTCTTGATATTGGTTTTAAGTAATGCATGAAAACAAATACAGGATAAAAAAACAAGGCCAGATATCATTCAAAAGAAAGATGCATTGCGGTAATGCATGAAAATTATACAACATATACACAAAAAGACGTGGCTCGTAATGAAAACACAAACAAAGAATTTTCACAAAAGGCAAAACCTGTTCAGGTTGAAGCGATCTCAAGTAATCCAATAAATCATTCTTTTCTTCTCCAACAAACTGTTGCATTTGAAGAGCAGCACTTTTCCTCTTCACTTCACGTAGCTCCTGGAAAATTTTTCCAAAAAACAAGGAAAATAAATAAAAATGAGAAAACAAGTTTGTTGTAATGGTAGCCTAATTGCAATTGAGATAAGTGGCATTCAATAACTTACAATTTCCAATGCAAAATAAAATTCATAGACAGTTCAATGAAGCATGAATCCAATTAATAAAACCCATCAAATGTCAAGGAATGATCTTAAATTCTACAGCATACCTTTTTCATAGAGGACAAACGAGATTGCAAACTGGAAATAAATTCTTGAGCTTCGGCGGATAATTTGCCAAGGTCTTCAATATCGACATCCTCGTGAGACTTTTCAACTTTGGAAGACAAATTATTCTTTCTACCAAAGTCAATATTTACACTGTCACGTAGGAAGTCTTGTAAGTCGAACTTTGTACTTTCTGTCTTTGGCTTCTCAAGATCTCTTTCGCACGTGTCAAGAGTTTTCTCCAGACAAAGCCTATATTCAGCATTACGCAGTGTATACCTGTAAATACATGAAGAAAGCTTCTCATAATCCCCCCATTTGGATAAACATTACTTGGCAATTAATAAGAAGTGTAGATAAAGTTTGCATTTTCTGTTATAACTAGAATTTCATTATGGAAAAGTTAGTTACAAAGGTGTATCTCTTTAGCACTTAAAGGTGCAAAACAGTTCACCTACAATGACTTGCTATTGCGTGTTTCTTCCTTACAAGACAACTAGCTCTAGTAGCTGTTATTAGTTAGATAACCTATAGAATATCTCTAATTGCAATGCATGATAAAATTAGCATTCTTTAGAAACTTCAAAATCCAGGGACATTTATCAAGTATCAACATATATTCTCACAAACTATATAGTTAAGAGTATGCAACATTCTCTCCCTTCTCCAAATGGATTATCATAACTCTGAAAAGGGAAAAAATGAGAGTAAACCACCAAATCCATCCCGGACTTCGTAGGGCTCTCCCAATTCCCAAAACATGTCCCCGAGGTTATGAATATTTCAAAAAAGAATCTGAGTCTGTCAAATTTTGCTCATAGTAATCCTTCCGAGAGTCAGAAGGACCAAAGCCAATAGTAATAATTTCAGGAACTAAATTGATAGTGGGTGACTAAATATAGGGACCTACTGAATATAAAGTGGTTAAATATGAGGACCAACTTGACAGTTTACTAGAGTCAGTGATCTTATTCATAAACTCATAGGTATAAGTGGTTAAATATGAGGACCAACTTGTCAGTTTACTAGAGTCTCATGGACCTACTCCAGAGCTTGAGTCAAACTAATTAGGTGGTTTATTCAAAAAACTAACTACCATCGTTAAAAGAGCATATCTCTTCCTCGTATGCAACGTTTTAAAAAACGATTTGTTCCCGGGAAAACCGCTGTAGCACCGAAACCTCTTAAAAAAGGCGTGTCAGTGTCGGTGTCTAAAGCCGACACTTATGATTAAGTTTTATTTATTTATTTTTTCAAACTATTACTGATGTCAAAGTGCCGGTGTCATATATCTGGTGTCCGTGCTTCATAGGGGAAAACTGCCGCAACAAAACGATATCGGATTGCTGTCAGAACACCTGTACCGACCGAAGTGGAAATGGCGAAAGCAGCCACCGTTATTTTAAAACATTGCTCGTATGTATGAGCAAAATAACAATTCTATGAGCTCCACAAAGAGAACAAGAACATATAACTGTTAACCGTAGTGATAGAAACTGAAGTGCTAACCCAGTCATCATAGAAGAAATCAACAACTTGGAAAGCGGCTCCCACAAGGCCTCAACAACTACATTAAACTGATCAGACGGAAGCAAACCCAGCATACCAGAAATAGTCCTTTTCATAGCATCAGCCGTCGTTAGCGGCACATCTTTCTGAATAAAACTCACATCAAGAGGTTCAATTTCGTGTATCAATTCAGAAAGAGCTGATTTCTACAAACAACAACAACTCAATTATCAAAATCAAACTTCAATTGAAATAAACAAACCAATTAGGGTTTAGAAATTACCTTGGAGGTGAAGTCGTCGTGTGATGAAGAAGCGAGAACGAGAAAGGGGGAACGAGGTTTTGTGGAGAAACGGAGAGAGGGGAAAGAGAGTGGGATGGAACGACGGAGGCGGTGGATAGGGAGAGAGGAGGAGATGGAGAGGATGGTGGAGGGAAGGGTTGCCATGTCGAGGTGAGAGTCGACGATGAACCAACCGCAAAACCCACACCACTCTCTTTTTTTAATTTTTTTTCTGTTTTCAGTGTGTTTTGTAGTTGCGGCCACAATAATGAATTGTGAGCGTGTGGGTGATATGAATGTGAAACGCACGGTGGATATGTCGTTCGGGATTAGTCCAAATTGTATAAGCTGGACGGTTTGGTAATCTGCAAATCTACATGACAGCCAAGTTAGCCAACAAGATTCTAACAAAATCTAAATTAAAATAAAAAAAATATTTAGTTTAAATTTTTGCATAAATAAATCAAGATATTTAAGCTCTAACGTGAATTATTATTTAAAAAATAGGATTTCTTTTGCTTATTATGAATTTTATGTGATGTGGCATGTTAAAGTATGACTTCAATGTCTAAGGATTTTGTGAGCCAGGTTAAAATTTGTTTTAATCTGAATATTTTAATTCATTTTTATAATTGTTCAAGGTCGGCTATGGATTCAAACGGAGGATGTTGAATACTAGTTCAAATCGCTTCACTAAGAGTGTGTTTGGATGGAGCATTTTAATGAGGGAAAGTAATGTTTTGAGGGAATTTAAAATGATTTGACCAAAATCCATTGTTTGGATACAAAAATGAAGAATTGTTAAAATGATGGAAATTTATGGAGTATTTCATCTAAGTTAAATTTAATCATTTTGAAATGACACCAAAAACCAAAGAATTTGAAATTCCTCTCATGTTCCATAGAATGTATTATTTCTTCAAATTTTACAAATTGGTCCTCATATTTTCCAAAATTATAAAATTGACCCCAAAATTTTTTTAAAAATTGCAAATTGGTCCTTAATAATTTTTAAAATTTACAATTTGGTCCTTCAAATTTTTAAAAATTGCAATTTGGTCCCTACTTTTCAATTTTTTAATTTGGTCCAAAAAATTTATATTTTATAAAAAAATGACCCAAAAAATCTAACAATGAATTACCTTAATACTTCATCCAAACAAAATAATTTAAAATGAATGGATTTCAATTGAATCATTTGAATTGCTTTGAATTTTAAATTCCCTTAAAATTTCTAATTACCTCATCCAAACACACTCTAAGGGTATATTTGGATTGATGGAATGTGATGGAATGGAATGGAGTGGAGTGGTATTTAATTAGATTTCATTGTTTGGATTTATAAATAATGGATAGAATGGAATATGATGGAATCCATTGCATCTTATTCAATTGTATCCTTCAATTTTCATTTCATCCAATTTGGAGTGTATGCAATGGAATGAACTAAAATATTCTATTATGCTCCGTCAAACTATAAAATATACACAAACAATATAATGGAATCTCAATATCGTTCCGCTTCGCTCCACTCCATTTCATCATGTTCCACTCCGTTCCGCTCCGTTCTAGTCCATTAATCCAAACATAGCCTAAGTGTCGATGATATAATGTAACTTTGCTCTAGACTTCCACATTAAATCCACGTTAGAGAATGTTGCCTACTATTAGATGTCATCGGACGGTTCCCTATATTACATGCCGAAATGGTAAGGAAAATTTGTAACTACCATCATATATATATATATATATATATATATATATATATATATATATATATATATATATATATATATATATATATATATATATATATATATATATATATATATATATATATATATATATATATATATATATATAACATCTCATGTGAGACTTTAGGTTCTTTCTCTAACTCATAACTCATTTTACTCGTAATTCTCTTATTGACTTAACCAATGAATGTATTTTACCAAGCATGGGTATCGTCGTACTAGGCTTTCTTCATCATTTTACCAAGCATTTTTTGTTCCTTAGCAAAACAGTGGCGTAGGCTTTGGGAATCGAATTTTGATTCTAGTAAAATTCCACAATTAGATTTCTTTTGATCCAAATTTACAAACCACAATGATTATGCTCGAACGAAAAATATGACTTTTGATCCAACCGCAAAAAAAAACTTAGATGCTCTAGCATCCAGATCGCTATTACCTTCGTCATTGATCTGTTGGTATCAAAATTCTTGGCAAGAAAAATGTTCCACCACGAAGCTCATTCAAATTGTTAGCACGAGTCCAAATGCAATGGAAAGACAAACCTATATTAAGGTTTCGAGACCACATAAAGGTGAGTGAAACTCCTATTGTGACACTTCCACTAGTTGTAACTGTTGTCATAGCCACTACTACAAAAATACATTTTGTAACGTTATTAAAATGCCCTTCATGTTAACCGTGGTAATATCTCGTTTACGTGCTCCTGCATTTTTTAATTATTTATTAAAATTCATTTAATTACGGTCTTATAACCTAACCCTTGTGGTATATTGAAGGTTACTTGCTTCAATTCCCATCACCAACATTTTTCTTCTTTTCGTTACAAAAATGAGTTGTCAGTTTAATCTTATGAATATATTAGAATAAAATTATTTATCACCACGTTTAATTATTGAAACCTTTGTAAATATGTGTAACTTATTATCACGGTTTTTGTAACATAAAGTAGATGAACTTCATCATTAATTTCACGATTCTTTTTATAAAAGGTACGTTCGTGAAACATTTTATAATATATTGTGTTATTGTATGTTGTTGTATGCTGTTGTATGTTGTCAGAGTTTTGTTGCTAAAAGGTATGTCGTTGTTGTGTCATAGATAAATGTTGTTGTATGTTTTTGTTGTTGATTAATGTTCTTAGAACAAGAACAAAACATTGCTAAGTCATAGGAAGTTTTCTTCGTGTGACTTAGCAGTGTTTTGTTCTTTAATTTCTTATGCAGATTGACAAAAGATCAAGTTGAATTTATTATATTGTATGTAGATTATTTGTTTCACTAACCCTTCGTTGAAAATGCATTCTTTTAAATTGATTCAAAAATTTATAATATGAAAATTAAGTTGTATTTGAAAACCAATTTAGATCAATCAATGTTTTTTGAATTGCATTCGTCTCATAATTTATCTAACGCTCTTTAACATATAGAACGTGGTTCAATGACCTAAGTTCTTAATGACATTGATTCTTTCTCTTATAGTTTATTTTTAACAACATCACTTTATTGAATAAGTCTACCTCATTATTGTCACTTACCATCATGATTGTTATGATGATAAGTCATCGTCACAATCATCATGATAGTGACAATGATGAGGCAGACTTAACCAATAAGTTGATGTTATTCAAAATAAACTAGAAGCGAAGGAATTGATATCATGAAGTACTTAGACCATTGAACTATATCCTATTTGTTAAAGAGCAAGATATGAGTTATGACATACATGCAATTCAAAAAATAGTTACTTGTTTAAGTTGTTTTTCAAGAATAGTTTAATTTTCAGATTATATACTTCTTCATCAATTTGAATGGTTGAATTTGTTTAGTGAGGTGTATGGAAAACAATCAATCTACATATTATATCATAAACTCAAGTTACTTTCCACAACAGTTATCTATTATAACCGTGCTAAAATGTTAATTATATTCCAAATAAATTGGTACGGTTGCGTTTCGAACCCATTACCTAAATATATATATCACAACGGTTATTAATCGTAATAGTTATGATTGGTAGCGCCCGTCATGCCTTATTATCACGGTCTCGCGATCGTGGTGGAAAGCACCAGACATATAACCACCCCTTACCTTACAACGGTTGGTCAGGCATTGTAGTATCCTTTTTCAAACCATTACGGTATATATGACTTTTTCGTAGTAGTGAGGCAACCTCTCAATATTAGAGATCCTCATCAATAACGGAAGCTCGTGTGACCTGATGTTCTTCTTAGCCTTCACAATATTAAGATTACACGTGAAATATTTTAAATTGTGCTAAGTCTATAGCCTTCTAGCATTCACTGGCTCCTTAAATCGTTAATATGGAACCATAGATCTATTGGTCTAGTTTGGAGAAGGCAGAAACAACAGATCCATGAAGATAAGATTCCTCGTTAACCCTTGCAAAAATAGTCTACAACGAAATCCTAAGAAGGTCATTAATGGCGACATTAGATGTCGCGGCCTCCATGGTCCATTTGAAGATGAAATATCACAATGATTCGAGTAAGCCACTCGTTATATGAGAAAATTTACGACGAGCTCTCTTATACATAGTACAATATTAAAGAACTCCCTTGCGACTTAGAAACGAGTAACTCATTCCCTATATTTTCTCAATTGTTCGGCCCAAGGTTGAATTCGCATGTGACGCAAATGATCGGGTAAGACCAATGAAGCTCTCACGAGTGAGGCTTGAGTTATATCTGGAGGTGATTTCTAGGAGTTCGTTGATATCTCAAAGTTTGGGTTCGGCGCGGGAGAAATGGGGTACCTTCAAACACTTTGACTCCCAAGCCATTGTCCGTCAATGGTGAGAGGTATTCTTAGGGTTAGAATGTGATTGCATTACGTGATATTTTACATATACTTTTATAGAAAATTCATTAGATTTCACAAACCTAAAATATTATATGTGGGATATGTGTCAGAAGGGACATTTGTCAAAAGCTTATTCATTTTATGATCAGATCAATGTGATTTATTCACATGCCTTAATCAAGTGTAATTATATGGTATGTTCCTCACTAGTTATGTGGTCCAAGTCATTCATATGGACCTTGTATGGAAATGTGACGTCCTCGACCTAACATCATTATTTAGTAGTTAATTTGATAGTACGTTCTCCTTTTAGGGGGTTTGGGATTTCAGAGAACCTTGTATTGGGTTAGTCATCACTTATTTGGGCCTTGTCACTAGACCTATAACATGTATCATTTCAACTATAAAATCAATTCAAAGAAAAGTATATTTATGGTTGCTCGTGTGCATGTTATGCTTTAGGGTTTTGGTTATGTTAAGGATCACCTTAATCTCGACAAAGACACTTTGTTAAAGTATTCAAAGATCTCAAAATCATTTAACACTATTAGCTTGGATCCATCTTTCCTTCTTATCTGTTTAGTTGAAACTTGAAGGTATGCCCCAAATTTGAACGTAAATTGAGACAAACTTTAAATCAAAACCCTTTAAGAGATTGTCACATTACGACTTCATAAAAAGGCATTTAATGCTCCTATTCTTAAGAAACGAAAATGTCCCATTCAGGACTTCCACATCCATGAATTCCTAGCTGGATAATAAAGTGTATCACAAACCCTCGCCCTACAAAGCAGTTACAATGGCTTGAGGGACAAATATTTCGGATCGTCCGAAGGCCTAGTAGACAAAGGCCTAATTACGAAGCAGCAAACTATAACACAAAGGATATGTATACCCTTTTCCCTGTGTCGCAAAGCATCCCTCACGAGAATACCATGGTATTCCATCTCACACGCTTGGAGTTATCAATCGTTTCCCCGTATTTAAAAGGAAAATGTGTCACTTCACGAGTATTCAAATCCTTTCCAATCAAACTTCACTTAATACTCTCTTACTAATTTAAAAGTTAGAGTGACAACCTTGCAGGTAAGTCTCCTCTCCACTGTCTCGGAAACCGCGAACCACCTTAATAGACTTTGAATTCCCTCCTTGTGGTTGATTATAGTTCCAATAATGAACAAATCGTTAAACTATTTTCAAATTTGTTCATGCTAAAAACACCTTATGGTTAACCTTCTTGATGCTAGTCAGAAGTTGTAACATCCGTAATTTTCCTTAAATTAATTCAATTAGAATTTAAATTATTTTATTGGAATTATTTGGCATTTCTCTGAAAATTATGGAAAATAATAGAATTGAGCCGAGGTAGTGTTTAGTAAAAGGAGGGGTGTTAGTCAGGAGGCCTTTTACTAAAATTATGTTGTTTTCATAAAAAGAATGAAAAGAGGAAAATTGGAAATAGAACGAGAAAAGAGCAAAAGAGGAGAAGAGAGCAAGAACCTGAAAGTGCAGAAGCAGAGAAAGAGGAAGAATTCAAGAATTTTGCTAAGGTAAGGGGGACTTATCTGATTAGCATCTATTATCGGGTTAGGGGTTAATAGCATAGAATAGATGTGGGATTTGTATCAATTGAGTCATATGATAGGTTTAGGGATTTAGTCAATTGTGTGATGTTTAATCCCTTTGTTGAATCTATGATGTGTGTGATGTTATGGTCTTAATCGATGCTTAATTAGTGTATTCTGATGTGCATTTTGTGTTGTATGTGTGATCCATTTCCTGAAATTCGTGCTGGTATGATTTGAGGGCAATTGGGATGTGTAGAATGTTGTTTTCTGCAATTTGGGGTTCTGAAATTACCGGTTGGCGCCGTGTCTCAGGGTTGGCGCCGCGAACGGCTGGGCAGAAAGCTAGGAAGTTTTGACACGCTCAGTTCGCGCCGCGTCCCAGTGTTGGCGCCGCGAAAGCGTACCTTTTTCTCGTTTCGCGCCGCGAGCATATGTTTGTGCCGCAAGCTGCTTGGCAGAGAGCCAAGGATTTTTGAGACGCTCAGTTGGCGCCGCGAACCAAGTTGGCGCCGCGTGCTGTTAGTGATTGGAACATTTTAAAAAGTTCAAAGATGCATAACTTTTTAACCGTTGGTCCGTTTGATGTGCCGTTTCGAGCTAAACGAACCTTATAAAATAATCTATTTGATGATTAATGATGTGATTGTGATTGAATGATGCATATATATATATATATATATATATATATATATATATATATAAACATGCTTGATGATGATGGTAGGTATGATGAAATGAGTATTTTGATAATGTTACTCATTAGACTTGACGATGGTATAAGTATGTTCATGTATGTTGCATTCATTCATATTCATTGATGATGTTGTATCCATGATGATGTGTTGGATCAGTGAAGGGCATGATTCCCATTGTGTGGAATCTGTGCTGGCAGGGCCGTATCTTGATGATGTTGGATCGGTCATGGGTTATTCCCATTTGACGATGTTGGTACCACATGCATAGTGTCAGTTCATACATATGCATATTTTTATAACATGATTGGATATACTCCAGTGTTGTAAATATTGATGATGTGTTGGTTGATTGTTCGTGATGATGAAGCTTGTCTGAATGTCTGTTCATGAAACAATTGGGTGAACGATGCAACTATGATGTGTTATTGCTTTATAACCTTATAACATTTTTTAATTATGATGAGACTCACCCTTACATGTTGTCATTTTCAGATTGAGGATAGCGGTTGTTCGACTCGGTGAGGATTAGCTCATGAGTCAGTTATTTAGTTAGCGTTAGGTGTCATGCTCCGATATTTGTAGCACTGGGGACGCGATGCTTAGAGTTTATGTTTTATAACTCTAGTTATGTTTGATGTTTTGAAGGATAAGTTTTAAAGATGTTGAACTTAGTCCGTTTGATTTAATTTCCGCTGTGTTAACATGAAATGTCTTAATCGATGATGATTGCCTCAGTGAATGCATGACATGACTGAATGATGTTTATTTTATTTATGAATTGTGGCACCCTTGTTTTCATGTACTCTGAATGAATTTAATTAAATTGCCGCGGGGTTAGTAAGGGGTGTTACAAGAAGAGGTCGCAATTGTTAAAGAATTATGTTCTATACTACTGTAATTGTGTTATGTATCTTGGATACCTTCATGTTCGTTTCGTTTGAGTGTCTTTTATATACTCTAAGCTTCAACCCTCTGGCCATAATGAACCGCCTTTTCGTTTTCCACACTTAAAGACTTAAAATAACATATGTCGTCGCTATAATTATCGACAATAATGATCCATAATTCCTTCATGAAATTCATAACCCCTTACAACCCTGAGACTACATCTGAACCGTTACATTTCGACTATCAACCCGAATATCCTGACGGCTACACGAATATGTGTCTGGGACCTCCACGTCCGATCTCCACCATAGGAAGATGTACGGATCCTACCAGACCATGGTATACAGATGCCAAGTCGGTTTTCCGGTTAAAGTCCTTCACACACTTCCGAATTCATCACCTCACACACTAAGATTTTCGGGATGTACAAAATTTATTTGTTATAAATTAAAATAATTTATTATTATAAATTTTATGATAATAAAAGTTATATATTGAAAAATTATTTTTAAATGATTTTATAAATTTATTCAAAATAGTTTCTCATTTAATTTTTTTTAAAAATATATCATTCAATATAATTCCTAACAATAAATATTTATCATTCAAAAATAATGATTTTGTCATGTTAAAACATGTAGCAACAAAAGATAAATTTTATTATAAAAAGGAATATCTATGTTATTGAATATGAAAACTATTTTTTTAATTCATAACAAATAAATTTGAAATAGATTCTATTAATTTAATGATTATATAAATATTATATCATATAATATAAGTCATAATAAAAAGATGAAATATTGAAAATGATTTTTTATGAGAATTTGTTTGTTACATTTAAAAATAAATAGAAATAATTTTTTCAAAAATTAAAAGGTATTTTTAAAAAATAATATTTGTCGATACATTTAAAAAAAAAATTTTTTTTATCGTTACATATTTTTTATAAAAATTTAAAAGTGAGTCTTTAATAAAAAAATGGCTTGAATAAGACTCTGGTTTAAATATTTTTTTCATAAAAAAGTATTAAATATTTTATTTTTTTGTTACGATTAATTTTGGGTATGAAATTTCAAAAAATAATAAAAGTGTATTTTTAATAAGTTTTCCTTAAAATTCATTTGAAAAAAATATCTTCTAACAAAACTGTAATTTTATAATGTTAAAATATCTAGCAATAAATATTTACCTTTATTGTTAAAAAGAAAAGAATATCTATGTTAATCAATATCAAAAATATTTTCTTTAACTCATAACAAATAAATTTGAAATAAGTTCTAAGCATTTTGAATAAATTAGTATAAAAAGGTTTTACACCGGTGCATACCCCCTTTTTCCTAAATTTTTTGTAAAACTATAATTCTTTGAAAGAGAGTAATATTCATACACTTCGTTTAAAATTATTTTACACAATCAACCAATAAAAAATCAACAAAATGCTATGTCATTAAAAATTTCTTAAAATAAAAGTGGGGTGTAATTGAATATATGGTTGTGATTGGTTGACAATGTAAAAGTGCATGACTTCTTTTCTGTTCTTTGAAGACCTTTAACAAATTTTCATATTTAGATATTAATTTTTTAAAATAAAAATATGTTATATTATGAAAACTAATTTAAAAATAAATCGTTAAAATTTAACCCTCAGTTGAGGTAGTTAGTTAACCTTGAACATGAAATTAAAATTTATTTAAAAATATTCTCTTATAAATAAATATAAATATATAACAAAGGAAGTGTCTAGACCAAAAAATATATGGGGTGCGGATAAGAGGTTTGTAACCTAATTAGCCATTACAGAATCTGAATGCAACGCAAGCCCTATATTGTACAAGAACGGTGGCCCAGATTTGCAGGAGCAGTATAGAAGCACCGCTTTTTTCTCGCATTGGCGCTGAGATTCCGAAAAGGGAACTCTCACAAACGTAAACACAACTCATCCCCCCTCTCTCTCTCTCCGTTTCACATTAGATCGAACTTTCCCCCCTTTTCCTCCATCTTCGTCTTCCTCGCCCCCTCTTTCCCGTTTCCCGCGGAAATTTCTATGTCACTCACTACCACACCGTAAGCTTTTCCTTCTCGTTCAAATCTACCGTTTCTGTTTCTCTTGTTCTCTATCTAATTTCTTAGTTTCATTTAGTTTGTCTTAAATGTTTTATCTCTTTGCTCTTGTTGGTTACTTGGTGTTGCTATGCAAGTTTGAGAATTAACTTAGCGTCTTAAGAATGGGAATTTTGAATGATATCTGTAACTGCAACTTGTTTGTTAGTTTGGTGTTTTCAACTGTCAAGTTCTTTATTTATTGGATGTTTCTTTGTTCATTTTTTAGGTAAATCCAAGTAACAGTTTTGCTTCATTGGCGTAAATCTGCAGCGGAGTTTGAGAGAGGCAAGTCCTTAGTGGTTAAAGGTAGTTGCACCTGGTGAGCTTTATTCTTCACATTCTCATCTTTCTTCAGCACTTCACTTTAGTTAGTTTAATTTAATTGTGTCAAGGAGAATTTTTGTTAAAGTTTTTTAGTAAAGAGAGAGATATGTATGTATTAATGTGCATATGTATACATATGTATGTATGTCTATGTATGTGTATGCATATGTATGTGTATGTATGAAATTGTAAAAGTTGAGACTTGAGAGAGGTTGCTTGTCTTCTTTATAGTTTTTAGACTTGTTTTTTTGGCTATGGTGGTGGTGGATGCTGTGGTGATGTGTTTTTCCTCTTACCAATGACTAGTTGAACTAGAAATTTGACTAGGCATAATGATTGTGATTTGTAGGTGAAATTTGAAAAGATTTCTGTGGTTCAAACTACTGACAAGATGGGAACTCAACAATGTGATTTGTCTGAAAAAACAGCAAAGATCGGCGCTGAATGTTTAGACAACGAACAGAGAGTACTTGGTAATGAGGTAACTGATTCTGTTATTGATGAAAAAACAGCTCATGTTGGTTCTGAGGGTTTAGACGACGAACGCAGAGTACTTGGTACTGTGGCAACCAATTCTGTAACTGATGAAGAAACAGCTAAGATCGGCTCTGAATGTTTAAACAACGAACAGAGAGTGCTTGGTACTGTGGCAACCAATTCTGTTATTGATGAAAAATCAAATCAAGTTTTGGGGAATGTGACTGAGAACTCTGTTAGTCAACTGCCTGTACCCTCTGAACAAGTCCCTGTTTGCTTATCTGATGATAAATTGGAAAACAAATGTCTTCAAGATGTTCAAAATAAACATGGGGAAACGAGTGATGCAGTTGCTTCCGTTGTTGTTGAAGAACCAACACAATCCGTTCTTGCACAAGTGAACTCGGATTCTGCGAATAAGCCATCTGATCCACCTTCTGGAGATGGCGTGAAAGATACTAGCCTTCCAAATGAGCCTAGTGAAATGAGTGATGCAGTAACTTCCCTTGTTGTTGAAGAACAAACACAACCTGTTCCTGCTCAAGTGAACTCGGAATCTGCGAATAAGCCGTCAGATTCACCTTCTGGAGATGGTGTGGAAGATATTAGTCTTCCAAATGAGCATGGTGAAATGAGTGATGCAGTAACTTCCCTTGTTGTTGAAGAACAAACACAACCCGTTCCTGCTCAAGTCAACTCGGATTCTGCGAATGAGCCATCAGATCCACCTTCTGGAGATGGTGTGAAAGATATTAGTCTTCCAAATGAGCCCGGTAAAATGAGTGATGCAGTAACTTCCCTTGTTGTTGAAGAACAAACACAACCCATTCCTGCTCAAGTGAACACACATTCTGTGAATAAGCCATCGGATCCACCTTCTGGAGATGGTGTGAAAGATATTAGTCTTCCAAATGAGCCTGGTGAAATGAGTGATACAGTAACTTCCCTTGTTATTGAAGAACTAACACAACCCGTTCCTGCTCAAGTGAACACACATTCTGCGAATAAGCCATCGGATCCACCTTCTGGAGATGGCGTGAAAGATATTAGTCTTCCAAATGAGCCTGGTGAAACAAGCAACGCAGTAGCCGGCCTTGTTGAAGACCACACACAATCCATTCCTGCTCAAGTGAATACAGATTCTTTGAACGAGCTACGGGATCCACCTTCTGGAGATGGTGCTAAAAATGTTAGCTCTGATTGTTCAGAAAGAAAGTCTAAAAGCTTAGCTCGTTCAAGTTCGAGACAAGGGGGTAAAAGTAACTCAAAATTACCGAAGAAGTATATATTGAGGTCGTTGGGAAGCAGTGACAGGGCTCTGCGGCCAAGAGATAATAAACCTAAAGCTCCTGAACCAATTAATAATGTTGCTGATGTTAACAGTGATGAAACAAAGACAAAAAAAGAGAAGAAGAAAAAGAAAAAGCCAAGAAAAGAGGGAATTAATGATCAATTTTCTAGAATCAGAGCTCAATTGAGATACTATTTAAACCGAATGGGATACGAACAGAACTTGATCGATGCTTATTCTGGTGAGGGCTGGAAAGGAGGCAGGTGTGTTAATTGTATCATTACCATGTGATTTGATTTACTTGTACTCTTTATTTGGATTTGCATTCTAATTTATGTTTGATCTTAGCTTCAATATGATAATGATAACATTATTTATACTGATTAATTGCGGGGCAATTGAAATGGAACTACATCTGCAATTTTCTGCCCCCTCCCCCCCGGGGCTTGTGTCCTGGTTTTAAGATGCCATCATAAGAATCCTTATCCTATATATTGCCTTTTACAAGTTGAATAATTTCAAGTCCATAACTGTATGTTTTGGAATATATTGAGTTCTGGAACAGTATGCTTACCATGTTCTCAACATGTACAGGAACTTTTATTTATTGCCCCCAGATAAAAAAAAGGTTCAATGTGATCTTAGGCATTTGGATTTGATATGGTATCAGATTATTTTATGTTATTTTGATCATTAAATCCTTTCCAAATATAAACATAAGAAACTTATAGTACAGATACCTTACTTTCCCTTTACTTGTCTTCAGTATCCTGCTGAAGAATGCATCAACCCATGTTTGGATTTACCTTTATTGACCATTTGAATTTTACCTTAGTTGTGTAAAAGTAAAATTACAAATGTACATCACCAAATGGAACTTTATAGAATTCAATTCAATTTATCTTTAATGATCCATTTTCTTGGGGTTCATTTAATTTGGTCCCCTGCTATATTACCCTCTTACCTTTCTGTTACTAAATTCAGAGACAGTTTGGTTTAGATTTGAGCAAGGCCCGTTTTACCTAATTGGCTTAAGGGGAAATTTGCTCTGTAGTAGTAGTACCCTGGCTGTAGTACAGGATTTGAACAATTGACTTAGCACATCAGTTGTTCCAAGCTTATCCCATGTATTCCACATCTTATTTGTGTCGCTTTTTCAACTAATTCTTTTCAGTCTGATATTTTAGAAATCATGTACATCAGCCTTTGATCCACATGCAGTTTTTGTGGCGGATTTTATTTGTGTCATTCAACTAATTTGTTTTACTCTAAAATTTTGGAAACTATATACATGCATTGATCCATCTGCAGTTTCTATGCTGCATTTAAGCATTAGAAAGTTTTCTATTTCAGTACTGATATAATGATCCAATATTTCCCTCTGTTTTATTGTCGTTTTTGAGCATATTCTTTGTTTAAAACTGATGAATTCAATGATATTTGATCATTCTTTCTTTGCCAGTTATTTTATGATAGCCAATTTCAAAGCTTGTTTCATTTTTGTTTGTTTTTGTGGTGGATAATTTATTTCTATTGATGATTGTGGTAATTTTGCAGTTTGGAAAAATTAAAGCCCGAGAAGGAGATTCAACGGGCTAAGTCTGAAATTCTTCGACGTAAATTAAAAATTAGGGATCTATTTCAAAATTTGGATTCATTGTGTGCTGAAGGAAAGCTTCCTGAATCATTGTTTGATTCCGAGGGAGAGATTGATAGTGAGGATGTAGGTTATTCCTTTATATTCATTCTTTAATGAAGCTTCCAGTTTCCCAGGATTTTGGAGTTGTGACAGTTTCAATTTTGTTGTTGCAGATATTCTGTGCAAAATGCCAGACCAAAGTGTTGGGCACTAATAATGATATAATTCTTTGTGATGGTGCTTGTGACCGTGGATATCACCAGCTCTGTTTGGATCCTCCATTGTTAACTGAAGACAGTAATATCTGGTCCACCTGATTAATTGATCACTTTATGCTTTGAAGTTATTTATCATTTATGTATTTTCTTATGTGGCTTACAGTTCCACCTGGCGACGAGGGTTGGTTATGCCCAGGATGTGATTGCAAAGATGACTGCATCGATATTGTTAATGACTTGTTAGGGACAAGTCTCTCTCTTACTGACACTTGGGAGGTCAGTTGTAAAATTCGGGGCCTATTTGATCCCTTCTTAAAACCTGGTTTTTAGGTTTTTTTTTTTTTTAAATTTTAAAAACTGAAAACCTTGTTTGGTTAACATGTTTTGTTAAAATGTTTTATGAAACAAATTTTTGATTTTCTTGTTTTTGAAACTAAAATCAAAACAAATAATACTTGTTTTAAAAACAGGTTTTCATAACTATTTTATATAACAGTTAAAAAACTAAAAAATAAATCAACATAATTGGATCTTTGCCCTCCTGATTATGTGACTGATCCTTGTTCAGAGGGTTTTTCCTGAAGCAGCTACAGCTGCTGGAAGTATCTTGGATAATAACTTGGGACTTCCTTCAGACGATTCTGATGATGATGATTATAATCCTAATGGTCCAGAGGATGTGGAGGTTAAAGGAGGTGAATCTAGTTCTGACGAATCTGAGTATGCTTCTGCTTCTGAGAATTTGGAGGAGACGCATCACGAGGATCAATACATGGGTCTTCCTTCTGAAGATTCAGAAGATGATGATTATGATCCTGATGCTCCAAATCTCGATGTTAAAGCCACTGAGGAAAGTTCAAGCTCTGATTTCACATCTGACTCTGAGGATCTTGCTGCTACAATTAAGGATAACATGTCTGTTGAACAAGATGGCGGCGTCACATCTGCATCCTTGGATAGTGTTAAGAACAAAGGTTCTAATAAACAAAATCGCAAGAAGCCATCTATAGCTGAAGAACTGTCATCTTTGGTAGAGCCAGATCTCGGTGAAGAAGATTTCACTCCGGTTTCTGGGAAAAGAAATGTGGAAAGGTTGGACTACCAAAAGCTGTATGAAGTAAGTCCTTCTTTGTAGTATGAGGTTTAAAATATTATACTATGATTCTACATGCAAGGTCTTCTTTTCTTATTTGAAGAAGGGTATGCATTACACAATTTGACACATGATTTACGGTTCTTGTATGTGTCGGAATATAATAAAATATCATCAATATCTTATAAGGTAATTTATTATATTCTAGCAGTATCAGAATAGTACCCTTAGACTGACTGGTTTCATTACTATTTTCCTGCTGAGTTCTGCTAAGTATGAAAGAACTCTAATAATCTTGTTAGCTGTAAAAGAAAACAAAATTCAGCTATTTTTCTAACCGCACAAACCGAAGACTTCTAGAAGGGGTGCGGAGTTAAATATACTTATTGTTCCTTTTGTTATTTTCCTCTCCAAATATTTTAGACTGCTATATTCCTATTGTAGGAGGCATACCATAGTGCCACTAGTGAGGATGAAGATTGGGCTGCTACCGCTACTCGAAGTAGAAAAAAAAAACTAACTGGCCAAATTACTCCAGTGTCACCAAATGGAAGTGCCTCAAATAATTCCAAACGTTCTGCTAAGAGGAACACCCATCGGCATAAAGTTGATAACACAAATAATTCTCCCACCAAAACACTTGAAGGATGCACGGAATCTGGTTCCAGGGGTAAAAAGCGCGGATCTCCGCACAAAAAACTTGGAGAAGCTGCTGTTCAGGTGATTGTCAATTATTGTTTGAATTTGGTTTTGAAGTTTGTTTTCTGTTCAGGATATCTTTCAATCAAGATTCTAATTTGCATTCTTGTTCATCCTCTGTATTTCACTCAATTTGTGCCCTTTAGATATGCTCAAGGACCTATATGCAAAATTGAATTGCAAAAAGGATCTTTTTATTTTGGGGGGGAGGGTTTATCTTTTTATCGGACTACTTGTAGTTTATTAGGTAGAAGGTTAAGAATTTTCTGGAATACAGAAAATACATTGAAATTATACTAGTTAATAACAAAATACTTTGTTTTTTACTTTTACCACTACACTTAATAACTGGTCCTTTTATGGGAATTTTAGATATCTTTCCTGGTTTGCCGCATAGGTTATATTTATTGTTTTACATTTCTATTATTTAATGAACTATTAAATTTGTACATGTTATCTACATATATCATGATACATTCAATAAATAAAGTTCAATAAATAAAGTTAATTTGTTTCAAACAACAGTGATGACATTTGTTTTGCTTAAAGTTTTTTGAATTAAAGCTTCATTGAGTCCTTTGAATTATATAATTGTCAGATTAGTAGTTTCATATATATTTGGACAGCATGTAAGACTATAAACCATTAAATCACTGAACAAAGAAGTTAGGTTTTGAGAATATAAGTTTCATCTAAATCTATATAGTTTTTAATATACCTATTTTCAAAAAAACAGTAAATTTGACTACTTTGAGATTAGAGAATTAGTAATGGTGCTGATTGTATAAAGTTGCATCTAAGTTGGGTTAGTGCTCACTTTACATATCTTGGGTTAGAGTTACTTATGAAGGGGTTAGCACACTATTCAAACCCCTTCATAATCAACCTTATCTTCTCGATGAAGCATGTTCACAAACAAATTCACACACAAAAACACAACCCACAGATTGGATAACGCCATATGATCTACTGTTAATTTTTGTATATTTTTCTATCTTTCCATTCAAAAGAAGAAAGACATAAAACACACCTCATTCTGCTTCGGATTTACCTTAAGAATTACTATTCTTGTATTTATTTTTCAGAGGCTTTACAAATCTTTCAAAGAAAATCAATATCCAGAACGAGCCACAAAAGAAAGCTTGGCGCAAGAAATTGGACTCACATTTCATCAAGTAATTTCCTTTACCATACTTTCGAGCCAATCTTCCTCAAACAACTCCGAGTTTACCATTCTTTTTTCACTTATAGGTTGACAAATGGTTTGGAAATTCTCGATGGAGCTTCCGACATTCAACACATATGAAAGCAAGTCCAGGTAGTAATGCTTCGCATCAGGCCACTGACAGCAAAGCTAAAAAGAAAGGAGAGATGGGTAATGCTTCGCAGCAGGTCACTGACAATGGAGCAGAAAATAAAGGAGAGAAGGAACGTGGATTAGTTTCCCAGGAGACTATTGGAGAAAAATCAAGAACCCCGAGATCTAAGAAAAGGAAGCAGCAGGACACTGACAGTGGAGCTGAAAAGAAAGGAGAGATGGGTAATGCTTCACAGCAGGTCACTGACAATGGAGCCGAAAATAAAGGAGAAAAGGAACGTGAATTAGTTTCCCAGGAGACTATTGGAGAAAAATCAAGAATCCTGCGTTCTAAGAAAAGGAAGCAGCAGGCCACTGACAGCGGAGCTGAAAAGAAAGGAAAGATGGGTAATGCTTCACAGCAGGTTACTGACAATGGAGCAGAAAATAAAGAAGAGAAGGAACCTGTATTAGTTTTACAGAAGACTATTGGAGATAAATCAAGAACCCCAGCGTCTAGGAAAAGGAAGCAATTGTCTGAGCCGCACGCATCTGAAGCAGTGTTGGCCCCTAACGACCCAACCCCACCGAAAGTTGAAACAGGCAAGAAAACGAAGAAAAAGAAAGGGAAATGATACATATTGCCGAAGAAAAAGAAAGGGAAATGATACATATTGCCTTTTTTCCTAAGGCAGAAAGATTAGCATCCATCCTTTTGTGCGATTGAGATTCTCAGATGATCAGCTTGGATATGGGATGTTTCTGTTCCGGGAGATAATCTCTCATTTGTATTAGTTTGTATTTTAAGAAATAGCTATTCAGGTATTCATGTCAAGTGACTTGGTTTTAGAGTTCCCTCATGCAAACCTTAAAAATAGTTGTAAGTTATCAGTTTTTGATGTATTTTTTGTTTTCATTCACATATTCTTTCCACCAAATGATGTTTTTTCTCCTCTTTTGAGAAGTGATTACCAACAAAAAAAAAACACAGATGGAAATTGGGCAACAATTTAAATTAGGATTCAATATTATATGATGTGTAGTGTTTTTTGTGTGTTATGTTGCACCGCAAGGAGCATCATTATATTTTACCATGTTTCTAACCATGACTAACAATCAATAATTAATAAGATTTTATAAAATTTCAACTTTGTTAGATATATTTATAGTTTTTTAGTCTCTGAAAAATCTAGGACAAGATTATTTTGGAATGAACTCAATGAAGTAATATAATTAAAGTACTTTTTTGAGTTTTTTCTATAACTGGTCACATTAATTAGATATTTATTAATTAAAGTTGTATTAATGAAGATCTTTGTATATATAGATATTCTTAATTAATGAGCTGTAATAATGTAATAATGGTAGTAAGTTTATTGATAAGATATTTTGGTACAAATTTATTCTTAGAGGGACAGTTCATTTTCAAATTTAAGATACTATGTCATAATAAATGGAAATTTATAACGTAATTATTAATTTTGGCCAAATCATTCATTGTTAGCCTTGGATAACACAAGCTTTTTCCAAAATATGTTCTACAATAAGGCGTTAATTTGAGTGTTTGGTAATAAATACAAAATAACACAAAAAAGCATTCTTATTAAAAAATTTGTGATTTATTGATCTTATCATATTATATTATTATATTATTAAATTAATTTATATTTGATAAAAATAAATATATTAATACAAACTTAAGCAATTTTAATATGTAAAAAATTTAAAAAACATCAAAATCTTTTAAATTTGTTTATAAATTTAACGAAATACATGAAATTTGAATTCAGTTAAATTAATCAAAATTAATGATAAAAATAAGTTTATTATATAATATTATACCATAAAAATATAACAAAAATTTTAATTTTCTTCGTCTCGGTTAATCTCATCGATTCTTCGATTATGTTTCACTAATTTGAGAATTATCAACACTATTTCAAAATTTATGTATACTTTAGATGTTATTAAAACCATTAAAGATTTAAAAAAACATTAAACATTGAATCATAATATATATCGAAGGATAAAAATAGATTTGTGTTAAAATAATATAAATGAAAGAAAAAGTCACAAGCTCAAAAGCTACTTCAAATAGCTTTTCAAAAAAAAGAAGACAAAAGCTAGTAAAAAAGCTAAAAGCTAAAAACAGTTATCAAACATAATTTTTTATTTATATGAGCTAAAAAGCTAAAAGCTAAAAGTTCTTTTTATGGCTTTACCAAACACACTCTAAATCTTTGAAAAGTTAAAACATATTCCACAATAATTCTTAAAACAAAATTGAAATCATAATTCTCTTGTCCAAAAGTGATTAAAGAACAATAAGGGTGTGTTTGGGTTGATGGTGGACAGAATTATTGATTCTAGCAGAAGAGAAATGTTAATAACACTCTCTTTTCAACACTCTATTTAACATTCACTTTTTTATTGGTTGAAACATGTGTGGGTTCCACCGCTTTATGTGAGATCCATTTTCAAAGTGAGAGACCCACACATGTTTTAACCAATAAGAAAGTGAGTATCGGGGAGAGTGTTGAAAAGAGAATTTTGCTAGCACTCTTCCTAGCATAATTGAGTTTGATAGAATTAATTTTATTAGAATTGAGTTTAGTATAATTGATTTATGTTTGAAAACATTTATGTAAAAATGAGTTTAATAATAAATTACAATGTAAAACTCATCCATAATCAATTCTGGAGGCAGAAGTTACAAATTCTAGCTTAAAATAGAATCAATTATGGAGCCAGAATCAATTATATTTTTACACTTTTAGAATTGCTTTTGGTCATTCCAAAAGTCAAACCAAACATGCATTAATTATATTTCTCTGACTCAAAAGGGATTAATTAAACAACACAAAATATAATTCCAGAGTTAAAAGAGGTAAACCCAAATTAAAAATCTTATTAAAACAATAGACACAATTCAAAAATAATTTAGAAGATACTTTGAAAAAACTCTCCGAAAAAGAAAACATAACTCAACTTGAAAAAGAAAACTGAAATTTATATCTCAAAATTGATTTAAATTGTTCAGTGCAAAAGAAAAACTTGATCTTGATAAAAAGTTCTTAATAATATTATATAAAAAAATCACAAAGAGTCAAAAAGTCCTTCTTTATAGAGTCTGAAAATGTGTTTCTCATTTATGTGGCCTAAGAGACAATACCCAAGGTATGCTAGATTTAACTCATTAGGTTTCATCCTTTTAATATATAGCCCATTATTCATTTGTTTAGTAACAGAGAATACATCATTCAAATTGTGAGATATTGGATCGAACTCTAGTATGGTCGAAGGATAGCTTCTTGGTTCGACATGATTAAGCATGAAGTCGAACGTTGTTCACATGCTTGTGTCGAAGATGCTAGGGTTGTTAGCATGTTAAATTAGGTTTTAGTGTTTAAACCCTAATTTGTTAAGTTAGCTTGTTTATTAAGTTGACTTGTGTAACGGGCCTTGTGGAAAAAGCCCATTAGTTAGTATGTTAGGTTTTATTATAAATAGCATACTAGTCTCTCATCATTGCAAAGCTGCAAATCCTAATTTAGGGTGAGAGAGCTTATTTGTTATTCTTGTAAACTTGTAATCTTGTTTTAAGAGAAAGTAAAAGAATAGCAGTTATAACCAATTCTTGTGTTCTTCTTATCTTCCCTAATTCCTATTATATTTTGTTCCTGACATCATTTTTCACAACAAATTGGTGCGGTGAGCGTGGAGAAGATGCATTCAACAAAGTATGGCATTGAAAAGTTCACCGGAGTGAATGATTTCGGTCTGTGGCGCTTGAAGATGAAAGCCTTACTGGTTCAGCAGAGTTGTTTGAAAGCGTTGAAGGGAGAGGCAGCCATGAATGCTGCATTAACGGCAGCGGAGAAGACAACTATGATCGAGAAAGCACACAGCGCAATTCTGTTGAGTCTTGGTGATAAGGTTCTACGACAGGTATCAAAGGAGACGACGGCATCATGGTTATGGGCTTAACTTCAAAGTTTGTATATGACAAAATCGCTGGTAAATCGACTCTACCTAAAGTAGGCTTTGTATTCATTCAAGATGATTGAAGACAAAGTGTTGGCTGAGCAGTTGGATATGTTCAACAAGCTGATTCTTGATCTTGAAAATATTGATGTGAAGATCGATGATGAAGATCAAGCGCTGTTACTATTGTGCGCTTTGCCTCGATCACATGCTCACTTCAAAGAAACTCTCTTGTATGGAAGGGAGTCCCTGACCTTTGAAGAAGTTCAATCAGCCCTATATTCATAGGACCTGAACGAACGAAAGGAGCATAAACCTTCGACTATTGGTGAAGGTTTTCCCGTTAAAGGAAAACTCTTACGAAAGGATGGTAAGTTTGACAAGAAGAAGGGCAAAAGCCAGTCGAAGTCCTACAGTGGCGAAGCATCTGGAATTCGATGCTATCATTGTAAGAAGGAAGGTCACACAAGAAAGGTGTGCCCTGAACGCCTGAAAGATCATGGAGGTAAGGATAACGGCAACGCTGCCATTGTTCAAGATGATTTCGAAACATCCGATGTTCTTGTGGTTTCAAGCAGTGACTCTAGGAAGAAGTTGATTATGGATTCAGGTTGCACTTGGCACATGACTCCAAACAAAGACTTGTTCGAGGAATTATGTGATCAAGATGGTGGATCAGTATTGCTGGGAAACAACAAGGCTTGCAAGATTGCAGGTGTTGGATCTGTGAGGTTCAATCTCCATGATGAGTCAATAAGGTTGTTGACTGAAGTCAGGTATGTTCCTGATTTGAAGAGAAATCTGCTTTCTCTTGGTGAATTCGGCAAGAAAGGATATGTTTTCCAAGGAGAGAAAAGTATCTTAAAAGTCATGAAGGGGTCGAAGGAAGTCTTGAGAGGCATGAAGAAAAAAGGCTTGTATACCCTTGAAGCTGAAGTTGTAAGTGGTTCGACAAATGTTGCATCCACGAAACCATTGTGGAAGGCAAAAATCTGGCACATGAGATTGGGCCATGTTAGTGAAAGGGGTCTAGTCGAATTAGGGAAACAAAATCTGCTTGATGGAGACAAAGTCGAAAAGTTGAAGTTTTGTGAACCCTGCGTACTTGGAAAATCTTGCAGAGTGAAGTTCAACAAAGGTAAACAAAGAACACATGGATCCCTTGACTACATCCATGCTGATCTTTGGGGACCTGCAAGGTGAGTATCACATTTTGGGGCGAGGTATTTCCTATCCATAGTAGATGATTATTCTAGAAAATTATGGGTATTCATCCAGAAGACTAAGGATGAAACTTTTGAGAATTTCAAAAGTTGGAAGACTCTGGTCGAAAATCAGACTGGCAGGAAGGTCAAGAGGTTGAGAACCGATAATGGCCTTGAATTTTGCAATGAAGCGTTCGACAGTTTTTGTGCTGACTCTGGTATTGCAAGGCACAAAACTACTGCAGGCACTCCACAGAAAAATGGTTTGGCTGAAAGGTTTAATCAAACTATTTTGGAGAGAGTCAGATGCATGTTGACTAGTGCGGGGTTAAAGAAGGTGTTCTGGGCTGAGGCTGTTTCGACAACAACATATTTGATAAATAGATGTCCTTCGATAGCGTTAGATATGAAGACACCTGAAGAAGTTTGGTCGGGGCATCCACCAAATCTCGACAAACTGAGAGTATTTGGCTGCATTGCCTATGCTCACATTAGGCAAGACAAGGTCGAACCTAGAGCTCTGAAATGCATGTTCATGGGATACCCTGAAGGAGTCAAAGCTTATAGGCTATGGTGCCTAGAGCCAAGTCACATGAGGTGTATCACCAATCGAGATGTAGTTTTCAATGAAGCTGAAATGGATTTTAAGAAAACTGATGATGATGGTCGAAGTGTAGAAGAGCTGGAACAAGTAGAGATTCCTGTTGAGGTGGAGCATGTTGATGCTGAATTGCATATCCTTGATGAAGTCAAAGAAGAAGCAGAAGAAATTGAGGAAACTATCGATGACTACCTATTGTCAAGAGATAGGTCGAGAAGAGCCATCAAGCCACCTCAGAGACTTGGATATGCAGATCTTATAGCTTATGCCTTAATCTCTGCAAGTGAGGTTCTAGACGAAGAAGCTAGAGACTACAAGGAAGTTATGAGGAGTCGAAATAAGACCGAATGGCTGAAGGCCATGAATGATGAGATGAAATCTCTTCATGATAATCATACATGGGAACTGATCAAGAAACCTGCTGGGGCAAAGTTAGTCAGCTGTAAATGGATTTTCAAAGTTAAGGAAGGAATCGAAGGAGTGACGTCGAAAAGATACAAGGCAAGGTTAGTTGCAAGGGGTTTCACTCAGAAAGAAGGTGTCGACTTCAATGATGTGTTTTCTCCTGTTGCGAAGCATAGGTCCATTCGAATGTTGCTTGCCATGGTGGCACAATTCGACCTTGAACTGGAACAGATGGATATGAAGACTACGTTCTTGTATGGTGATCTAGATGAAACAATTCTGATGAGGCAACCTGAAGGGTATGTCGAAAAGGGGAATGAAGAATATGTGTGCAAACTGAAGAGATCTTTATATGGGCTGAAACAATCTCCTCAACAGTGGAATAGGAGATTCGACAAGTTCATGGCACGCATAAGTTTCATTAGAAGTCAGTTTGACCACTGTGTTTACTTTCGATTTCGACCTGGTAATTCATTTGTTATTTTGTTGCTTTATGTGGATGATATCCTCATTGTAAGCAACAAAGTCGAAGATGTGATGAGGGTGAAGGCTGGACTCAATAAGGAGTTCGATATGAAGGATCTGGGAGTTGCTTCTAGGATTCTTGGAATTGACATTCGAAGAGATAGAAAGAAGTCGAAGTTATGCTTATCTCAAGAGGCATATCTACGGAAGATTCTCGAAAAGTTTGGTATGTCGAATTCGAAGCTAGTTGTGACTCCAACAAACCCTCAATTCAAGTTGAGTATTGATCAGTGTCCCAGTACTGATGTCAAAAGAGCCTATATGAATAGCATCTAATATGCTAATATAGTTGGTTCTTTGATGTATGCTATGGTCTGTACTAGACCCGACATAGCATATGCAGTAAGTCTTGTAATCAGGTACATGGCGAACCCTGGAAAGGCTCACTGGCAAGCATTGAAGTGGATTTTAAGGTACATAAATGGGTCTTTAAACAGAGTCCTAATTTATGGTGGAACCTTAAGTGAAGATAGTAAACACAAATTGAAGGATATGTCGACTCTGATTATGCAGGTTGTATGAATTCCAGAAAATCTATTTCCGGATATGTTTTCACTATGTTTGGCACTGCAATTAGTTGGAAAGCAACACTTCAGAAGTTTGTTGCTCTATCAACCACTGAAGCGGAGTATATTGCCCTAACTGAAGCTGTGAAAGAAGCATTGTGGCTTGAAGTTTTTGCGAAGGAGCTGAAACTTCAAGGTCGAGGTATCACTGTTAAATGTGATAGTCAGAGTGCAATACACCTGTCGAAGAATTCAGCCTATCATGAGCGAACTAAGCACATTGATGTGAGGCTGCATTTCGTCAGAGGAGTAATCGAGCGTGGAGAAGTCCAAGTGCTGAAGGTTTCGACTGGAGACAATGCTACTGATATGATCACCAAGACATTGCCGAGTTGCAAGTTTTTCCACTGTATGCAGTTGATAAAGCTGCATGAAGACAGCTAGTTTGTTCCCTTGACGTTGTAGAGTTAGGTCCAATGTGGAGATTTGTGAGATATTGGATCGAACTCTAGTATGGTCGAAGGGTAGCTTCTTGGTTCGACAGGATTAAGCATGAAGTCGAAGGTTGTTCACATGCTTGTGTCGAAGATGCTAGGGTTGTTAGCATGTTAAATTAGGTTTTAATGTTTAAACCCTAATTTGTTAAGTTAGCTTGTTTATTAAGTTGGCTTGTGTAATTGGTCTTGTGGATAAAGCCCATTAGTTAGTATGTTAGGTTTTATTATAAATAGCATACTACTCTCTCATCATTGCAAAGCTGCAAATCATAATTTAGGGTGAGAGAGCTTATTTGTTATTCTTGTAAACTTGTAATCTTGTTTTAAGAGAAAGTAAAAGAATAACAGTTATAACCAATTCTTGTGTTCTTCTTATCTTCCCTAATTCCTATTATATTTTGTTCCTGACATCGTTTTTCACAACACAAATGAACAGAGCAACAATTTTTCTTTACTATAAATTAAAATCCAAACTTGTCAAAACAAGAAATAGAAATAATATTCATGTTAATTGAAGATACATTAATAGCAGTTCTCTAATTAAATTATTAAACAACCAAGTAACGTTAATAATACTCCCTCCGTCTCAAATTATAAGAGAAAAAAGCAAAATCACGCTTATTAAGAAAAGTAAAAACACAATTATTTGACTTATGGTTTTCTTGAAATAAAGTGCTTTGGAAGATGTAAAAAAAATTCTAATTGGTGGTTGATTATAGAAATGATGAGAGAGTACCTTGAAAGAAATGAAAGATGGTTTTTTCTCTTATATTTTGGTACAAGAAAAATGTATTTTTCTCTCTTATATTTTAGGACGGAGGAAGTAAGTTCCTACGGATAAAGAACAACCTTTGCTCCATTTCTAACTCGTAGATCAACTTCACCTTTTTTCAACTATATACTCCCTTTTAGACCATGCACATTAGTATAAATGTGAGAACCATATTCAGTATCCAATACCCATGATGCAGAAGTAGATACTTTTATTTCTATAACAAAAATTTATGAAATTGCGTCTTTACTCCATTTTTCTTATCTTCCAGGTATTTTGGGCAATTTCTCTTGCAGTGTCTCGTCTTACCGTAATAGAAGCAAGTGCCCTCCTTTACTATACCTTTGTTAGGCTTCAAAGTACAGATAATAAGTTTGGACTTGGGAACTGTAGCGGGGAAATTCTGATATCGAAGCCATGGGATTGACTCGAATCAATATTTCGTTTGAAATCGCCACCGCGCTTTATTTTTTCAAAGGAAAAGGGAAAAGAACGAAAAACCCAAAGTTTTGTTTTTAAAACAAGAAAGAGATCTTAGGTACGGGTGTTGATTATATGAGGGGAAGGTTTAAAGCACCCCTCATATCTGTGGTACTCCACAGGAACCTTTTTGAAAATCTGTGTTGTGTGTGTGCTAAAAAACGGTTTGTTTTATTTTTAAAATAAGCTCGGCAAAGCGTTAAGCTTCGGGCCTACATACCTCCTCGGTGCAATGGAGAAGTCAGAGCTAATGTAGTTCCGCTTAAAGGGAAAAAACGTTTTAAAACGAATAAACACTTTGTTGTCGTTAGAGAGAAATACTCAGCCATTGATCTTGAGCATGAGAACAAACAAGTTCTTTGCATCGCAAATGAAAGAAGGGCTCCAACTCGGATAAAATCAACGAGTATGCCACTAGCTCTCTCACGCGGAAAAGATCTCGTTATTATCAATCAATTTCAAAATCGTGGGGTACAACCACTCGTTTCGACAATTAACGGTGTCTAAACTTTCGAAGAAAAGCCACTAAGGGCGAAAGATATTTTTAAGAAAAAAGTTTTGAAAAGGTTTGCAAACATAAGAATGTTTTGGAAAAAGAGAGAAGATTTTGAAAATTTAAGAATGGGAGGAGATGAAGAGGCTATCCTATTGCGTAAAATAAAAGCTAAGGAAAGAAACGGTCTGACCGAAATAAGAAGCCAACACTTGACATTAAGAGTCAATGTAGTTTTCCCATCCTTTGGACTTATCAATACCAATACATTAACACTTGGGGGATCCAGATGAACTTATTGTCTTAGCACCACTTTTTATTAAGCACATTAAGATTCTGACGAAAATCGGGCAGAGTAACGGCTGTTTTCGGGTAAAATCCTTATATCAATGCCTTGGAATTAACCATCAAGGGCTTTCAAGGAAGTACCTGCACACATAAACATACAACAGAACAAAGCCAGACAGACAGAACAATCACAGGGTAGTAATAGAATGAGTCCAGAGGTACTAGGTCCATATGTCCGAATCTCCAAAATGCTAGGGATAGTAACCGATAGTCCAAAGAGAGCCTTATGTATTTTTTTAGATTTTCGATTGTTTATTAGTGTTTTAGCCAAAAAAGGTAAAGTATGGTCCAAGTGGACAAAAGAAAAATAACGGAAGCATAAACATATGTCCAAGTGGACAAAGAAAAAACGGCGGAAAGTAAATATGATGAAATGATAAAATAAAGCGATAAAGCTAGAAATATAAAGAGCGGTATAGTAAAGGTGCGGAAATTAAAGTTAGTTGTTAAATGTTAAAGATAACCATCTTGAAACTTGTCAAGTATGTTATCAAAGTTAGTAGGAGATCGATGGTGAGTGAATGATGTACTCGGATTTAAATTCAATGGGGTTTATCAGAAGCTTGATAAAATCATAGCGTCTACACGATAAAAACCTCCACAAGTCTTAAATCAACCGCATACAATTCTCTTCCATATTTGATCTTTTTGATTCGGGACACGAAATATTGCGCTATGTTAAGCAGATCGCCAAGTGATTTATGTAGAAATCACCCTACAACGAGGCCGGTCAAAACTTTATGTGCTAATGCATGCGAGAAGAACGATATGTAGATCGTTTTCCGAAAGCAATACCGCACGAAAAGAAAAATGGTGAGTGATCTAGTCTTTACCAAGAATCCATAAGAATTCTCAAGGTATTAAGACTTTCATCGATCAAAATAAAGAGAAACAAAAGATGGAACCACATTAAAAGCTCCTTTCATCCATAATTTCAATCACATAATTTTGCGGATTTGGATTCTCATCCTATCGACGCCCTAAGTCCATTGAAATTAGAGAGAAATTAGGCCTCTAACTTGTGATTCAAAGAAAATATCAAAAGAATGGAGTAGAAGATGAGTTAGAACCAAAAACAAGTCAAAAACCACAAAAACAAGCATTCTGTCCAGATGTAAATCGATTTGCACAGAGTGTAAATCGATTTGCACAACTCTGTTTTCAAAATCTGCGCAGTTTTCAGTTGTGTAAATCGATTTGCACAAGATGTAAATCGATTTGCACAACACAGTTTTCAAAAAAACAGCAAATAAAGAGAAGAAAACTTGTTTAAACATAAAACCAAACACCTTGTGATCTTGGATCAATTTGTGCACGAAAATGTATCAAGTAAGCAAGCAAATCTCATCAATGTAGCACCAAAGGTGCATCAAGCATAAACAACAAAGGATCACATCTTGGATCATGAAAAGGATCTAGAATTTTACCAAATCTTCACAAACTTTGAGTCTTCTTCAAGAACACACAACCACAAGCCTTGATCTCTCACAATTGATGAAGAAACTAGTGTTTATGTTGAAGTTTAGCTCTAAATTAGTGAGGTTCAAGATGTGACTCACTAATTTGTGTGGAAGAGAAAGAGCTTTGAGTGATGGGTTTGGAAGAAATGAGGAGAGAATTTGCAATAAGTTTCTTGGCTATCAAAACTTGAAAAATGAAGAGGGGAGTGCCTCAATTTATAGCACTTAGGCTTGGGAAATTTTGTGGCTTGGAGTTAGGATTGGAAAATAGAATTAGGCTTGGAAAAGTGATTTGGAGCCAAAAATGAAATCCAATGGTCTTGATGCAATCACATGAGGGTACATGATTAGATGATGTAGGAAATCAAATGTAAGAACCAAGTCATGCTTCCCATGCTTGCAAATGATGTCAACACTTCAAAAAGCTGAAATTTGCCTTCATTTTTCCAAATTCGTGCTGATGCAATCGATTTGCACATTATGCAAATCTATTTACATGGCTGAAAAAGGCAAAATCTGGGGCAAAAACAGTTATGCAAATCGATTGATGTCTTATGCAAATCGATTTGCACTGATGGCAGAAGCAAATCTGGTGCAGAAACAGTTGTGTAAATCGATTTACACCTTATGCAAATCGATTTGCACAGTGAAAATGTTGAAAAATGCTCCTTTGATGGGTACTTTGACTTGGTACCTACAAAACACAAACATACAAGAGCACAAGGCAATATTTTTGGTATTTTGGTTAGTAAAGGAATATATACAAACTAAAACATGGGTGCTCGATGATTCCTTTGCAGATGAATTGAGCACAGCATTGCAAGTAGATATCTAGGTTAAAACTTCTTGATTGATGATTGGTATGCAAATGATGTGTGATCTTAGGGTCAAAAATTGGGGTATGACAGGAACTTCTTTGGCTTTCCCTTTTACAACTGTGCTTGTTGGGCCGTTTGTTCTACTTCTTAATGTTTCCATTATTGACCATCAGAATAGCCTTCCTTTTTGAATTCATATTCTGCTCGACAGTTTTTAACATGCCTAGTAGCTCTAGTGGAGTTTTGTCCAAATCAATCATATTAAAGTTTAGAACAAATTGACTGAAGCTATCTGGAAATAATTGCTCGATTAAATCAGCCGCAAGCTCTTTTTAAAGGGGAGATCCAATCTCTCAAGGTTTTACACATACCCAAACATCTCGAGTACATGGGGACTTACATGGACTACTACAAATAGTACATATCACAAAAATTTCACCTAGACCAACCAATAACCGAGGTATATGTCCTCAGAATGCCATGATTATTTTTTAAAAATATATACAACCTATTCCCTCAATTTTTGAGAAACCCGAGGGAATAGATCTACCGAAGACCTTGCTCCGAATCCTAGTTAATGCATTTTTTTGTTTTTTAAATTTTTCAATTAGCTTAAAGACTAAGCTTTAATTGGTGCCTTTCCCTTTCTCTTTTATTTATTTATTTATTTTGAATTACAAAATTAATATTTTTAAATAACTTTATTTTTCTATTAATTTTTTACTTTTAAATTTGTGTTATCCCTTTGCTACTTTGCCCAACCGAGGGGTAATATTATTTGTAAGAATTTCTCAGAATATGGCACTTTTATTAATTAATCCATTCACTTGTTTTTTCCAAACCCTGGTGTGAAATTTATTTTTCACGAATATTTTATAGAACTAGACTCTAACTTTTCATTTACCTATCAATACTTTTCGTCTCATCGTCATTTTCTTAAAAAAAACTAGGCGATTTCCATCTTCATCAAAACTCAGATTCCACCATCTCTTTCAAAATAAACTTGAACATAAAATCTTCCAACCTAAGTCGTAGAAGCTTCATCATCATGTTTTCAGAACGTAACTCACTTTATCTAGTGTTAGTTTGAGAAAATATTGTCATGATCACTCGGATATTGATATAAATGTTGTTTTTCTTAAATAATGTTAGTTTGAGAACATGGTGTCACTGACCACTGAAATATTGATAAAAATGTTATTTTTCTTGAATAATCTTAGTTTGAGTAAATAGTGTTACATACTGACCACTGAAATGTTCTTAGGAATATTGCTTTTCTTAAAATGTTGTTTTTCTTGAATAGTTTTAGTTTGAGAATATGTTAAATGTTTGTTCTTAGAGATTGTACCATTAGTATAATATAATTCATATGCATTAGGTGCATTATCAGAGATTTTTTTATTTGAATAATAAAGTTCTTGGTTTACATAAAGAAGAGCGATTTGACCAACACCTCTCATACAACCTTTGCTACAACCTCTGATAATATTAAAAGTAAAAGAAAAATTAGAGGAGCCACAATGTTGATCAAGGTGACAAAAGCCCAAAAAAACGGTGTTCCCTTCCCAGTTGATTTTTGGTCCAATAACTGGGCAGGGTTATGGTGAACATACTGATAGTTTTAGGGGCTACGTATCCATATAAGGTAGAAGCAAAGTCAGCATTTTGATAGATAATTGACACGAAATTAACAGTGAATTGAAAGATCAATTATGGACCAATATTTTTGTTGGAAAAAAAAACATAGCATAGAGAAAAAAGAGGAACACAATCACAACACAAGAACATAATGTGGAAACTCCAAAAATAGGAGAAAAAACCACGACTGTTTTGAATAGACAACCAGAGAATAATACTATGTGAAAAATTATTACAACACATAATATACCCTCAATTAACCTAGGCCCCCAGTACACCCAAACCTTCAAAAAAAATATTTAACTACATCTCACAACACTCTAATACAAGAGCATATGAGAGCAAAGAAAGTCAAATACAAGCTTAAAGTGCTTTTTGACTGGTGCACCTTGTAAAGAAAAAAATGAATCCTATATATAGCCTTGGATTCTCTCTCCCATCACTCAACTAAGAGACGTGAGACTTTGAAAAACTTTAATCCTATATATAACCTTGGATTTCCTCTTCCTTCACAAAACTAAGCGACGTGAGACTTCATCAAGACTTATATTTTCAACCAACCCCAACAATCTCCACCTTGATTAAAAATAATACATTAACTTTCATTGTCTTCAGCGACAATCATACTTCCCCATAAAGAGTATATTCACTTGAAGCTATACCACTCTAAGAATTTTTAAATTGTCTTTACCGATAATCATAGTTTTGCTGAAGTGGTAAAGCGGCGAGCAACAAAAGTTTTGGAAATATTTATCCGGGAACTTATCGTGTCCACAGAGATTAATGATACTGAATTGCTATTCAATAATTTCTGCAGTTGCGAGTTTGGTTTAAATTGTTTAAAGCATAAAAATTCAAAAGTAAATATTAACACAAAAATAATTCATTTTTCAGAGAGAATAAACTTATTAGGCATTGTATATAATCTACTTCTAACAAACTTTAACTTATCGACCAATTATACTCAACCTATAATATACATCAATATCATTAAGCATCGCTCACACCCTAAGCAATTTCTAACGCAAAGTAGAGAGAACTACTATATCATCTCGACGATGATCTCTTAGCCAACCTCAACAACACAACAGACATCCATATCATTCGTACCGACGATCTCTCAACCGACACAACTAACACGAAAGAATTAAACTTCAATACCCGTAAAGATTGTTAGCTCTAAATCTATCTCTAGAATCCAAAAACTAAATCATCCTAGATAAGGATTCAAGTAGTATATGTCTATAACAACTCAAACCCCGAGCACAGAGCAAAAATTTAAGACAACAATAAAAACAGATTTGTAAAGCAGATTAAATATAACGTCATGGGCGAAAAATATACATGAGTTCAAAGTAAATACATATACAAAACCCAACTAAAAGAGAATACAAAAAGAGGAAGAGAAATGAACCAAACATATCTTGGTTTTTCAGCTCCGATCGATGATCAATCCACCCCGGATCATTTGTATGCAAGCTCCGATGTTGTTTTCTAAGCTAATCTAACTAAAAAATGTTTGGTGATGGAGTGAGAGCAAAAAATCCCCAAACCATCTTCAACCATCTATATAATCTTGCACCTTGTATAATCTTAATTGTATCGACACATCTTTGACTTAAAATTTCCACAAGTCAAAAAATCTTCCATTAATTTTCTCTAGCGCAAACCGCACAACAGAATTTATGAATGCAACTCAGCTACTCTTTCACAATACTATCCTTCTTTTTGGATGTGGAAGATCAGAACGAAGCTGTAACCACAAAGCATAATAAGAATTCCTATCCCTAGATCAAACCAAAAGCTCTAATACCAATTGTTTGGAAAAAAACAAAGCATAGAGAAAAAAGAGGAACAAAATAACAACACAAAAGATTAATTTAGAAATTCCAAAAATAGGAGATAATCATTAATCCTATATACAGCTTTGGCTTTTGACTGGTGCATCTTGTAGAGAAAATCATTAATCCTATATACAGCTTTGGATTTTCTCTTCCATCCCTAATTTAAGTAATGTCGGACTTAGAAGAATTCTAATCCTATATATATCCTTTAACTCTCTCTTCCTTCACAAAACTAAGCGATATGAGACTTCTTCAACATGTATATTTTCAACCAACCCCAACAATTATGGTATTTATTTTAAAATTTATGATTTTTTATAAGTATATATGATCATTTATTTTTTGGTTTAATAATAGTATCAATTCTATTAGAAAATTTCTTAACCAACCTCCTAACCTTCTTGGTCACCTCTGGCGAATTTACAAAAATACCCCTTGTTTCGGAAGTTCATTTCCGAAAACGTACTTTTATTGGAAAAAAAGGTGTTTTCGGAAATGAATCTCCTAAAAGGTGAATATTTTAATGAAAATATTGATTTCGGAGATGCATCTCCGAAATAAGGTTAATTTTCAGAAAATTGGTGAATTCGGAAGTTCATCTCCGAATTCACCCCCCTTGGAGGAATTCGAAAATGCACTTCCAAAATAAGGTCTGGACAGAACAAAAATAACAAACAAGAACGATTCGCTTTATTTAATCGGATGAAGACGATGGAGGAGACGCTGCAATAGGTTAGAAAGTCCTGATCCTCTAGAAATCCATACCACATTGTAACTTACCAACATAATAAACAACAACAAAAAACTTATAAGCAAACTATACTTACATCATAGTGGTGTAGATCCTTATCAGCCACTCGCAACTGAGAATGATTAGCACGAACTTGAATTTTCCTTCCCAATTGACCGTAACCAGGTCGGTTAGGGAACCTAACCGCCTTGGAAAGTGTTCTAACCCTGCTGATCTATGGACAAGTTCTGTTTCACCGTTGCGACAAAGTTGTTGATAGGGATGCTATCAAAATCTTCCTTAGCAAGAATCCTGTTCCTACTCTACTTGGTGATTTATTGCATTCCATCAATGCCAGAGTGACAAAGAGACGAGGTTGTGTTCTAGGATGCATTCCCCTCCTGCATAAGTGGTTTATTTCTCACTTACCCCGATCAGCAGTAAAGAATGAAGAGGGTTTGACTTGGATTCAGAGGATTATGAAACTTTCGTATGATGACATCATTTGGTATCCAAAAGAGTTCGAGGGAGTTCAGTTATTTGATCACTGTGGAGAGTTTCCTAATGTGCCTCTTCTTGGCACCCAAGGAGGAATTACTTATAATCCTATACTTGCTCGACATCAGTTTGGTTTTGCTTTGAAAGATAAGCCTTGCTCCATATATCTTAGTGCGGAAAGTTTTGACTATGGTTCAGGTACAATCGAAAAGAAGAAGCGTTTCATTAAAGCTTGGTACGAAGTAAAAAAGGTAGGTGCAAGAGATTTGGGAACAAGGGTCCATACTCCTTCAGATCTTTACTTTAAATGGATTTATGACCGAGTCGTCGAGTTTGGCATACCATATCCATCTGACACACCTGTTGTTCCAAGGATCACTCCTCCAGAGGTTCACGTAGAAGTGGAGCCTTATATACCCGCTCCGAACGAAGACTTTGCTGCCACCGTTGCTCACTTAAGACAAGAAAAGGCTGATCTTGAAAAGCGTCTACAAGAGGTTGAGGCAGAAAAAGCGGTATTAGTGGCTAATGCTAAAGAACGAGATAGCATGCTCTACTATTTCTCTCGCAAGTGGAAGATTGAAGACTTTATCTCACCTGATCAAATACAATCATGGGAGCAAGAGATTGATAGGCTTATTCAAGAAAAGAACGAGATGGTCAAAGCCCATAAAGAAGAAATCAGAGGATTGAAGAGGAAGTGCCGACTTGAAGAATGATTTCTTTTATTCTATTTATTATTTCTTTAGTTTTTCTTTGATGTAACTTCAAAAACATATAATACATTGGTTTCTAATTAAAACAATTAATTTGTTTTGTTTCTATTTTCTTTTTTAAATGTGTTAAAAAGCCTTTAACTCCTTGAGAACATTGCATATGCATAATCATGTCATTCATAAACATCGCATCACAGGTTTCATAAAAACAAATGCCTCATCTTTACATTGTTTATTTCAGTAAGAAAGATGGATCTCGAACAATCTGTCAAACATCTTCAGGCTCAGAATAACCAGTTCCGAAAAATAATCTTTCACTTGGCCAAGGGGCAAGAAGAATTAAAGGCACTTTTGACCGAGAAGGAGAAGGATCAACAAAGGGAGCAAGGTGTGCAAGATAAATGGAAATCCAAACCTAAGCGGTCATTCACTCTGTTGCACAGGCCGTTGTCTCAAGTTCTACAACAACTACTCGATCAGAACTTGATAACTCTATTGCCTCCGTATTCATTTCCTACCAACCCCACTCCTGGGTATAAGTACCATGCGAGATGTGCTTATCATTCGAATAGTCCTGGTCATGACACGGAGGATTGTGGACCATTGAAGCATAAGATCCAAGACTTAATTGACAACAGAATCATTGACTTCAATCCAACTGAAGAGCCTTACAGGGCTAATGTTGTGCACAACTTGAAGGGTCGAGACAAATGCAACCAACAGGTTGGGGAAGTTCTGATCTCTACATCAGCATCACAACCACAACGTAAACATAACGCGCCTAAAAGACAATTCACAAAGATCAACATGACTTTGGCTGAAGCATTACAACAGATGTTGAAGAAAGGGCTAATTACATTGAGGGATCCGCCTCGGAATCCTAACACTTTGTCTCATCAGTATAACCCTAATGCAAGATGTGCTTATCAATCCGACAACATTGGACATGACACTAACGATTGCTGGCTATTGAAGAATAAGATCCAAGATTTAATCAACGACCAGATCATTGACTTCAACTTACCTGGGGAATCTCATATGGATGATACTGTGTACAATCGGAAAAGTCGTAATGAACACATCCAATCTGTGGGGACAATTCTTATCTCTACACCAGTTCCACAACAAGGACGGAAGTCAGGGGCACCAAAGCGTCAGTTCACAAAGATTAATATGTCACTGGCTCAGGCATTACAATACTTGCTAAAGTCAGAGTTGATTACTTTAAAGGATCCCCCTAAGAATCCTAGTACTTCCGCTCGCGGCTATAATCCCAATGCGAGATGTGCATACCACTCCGATAGCCCTGGGCACGATACAAATAGTCGCTGGACGCTGAAGAACAAGATTCAAGACATGATCAATGCTGGTGAAGTTGAATTCAATCATCCCAAGACCCCTGTAGTAATCACTGCCCCCATTCCTAGTCACGACAAGATTGATTAATGTTTAGAAGGATGAACTTTTTAGATCATTAGATTTACTTTCATTTGCAATTTCTTTTTCGGTTTGTTTAAAACATTCGACTTATGATAGACATTATTTGTCTTAATAATAATCATTAGTGCATTGCATATGTTTGTCTTGAATAAACTACTTTGTTACCACTCATTTTAAATTATGTCTTTACTTTGCATATGTTTTGTGATACTCAATTCCTGCTAAGCTGTAAGCCTTTTAAGGGAGGATGACGAAAATGATACCGTAACCTCATACAGTATGCTTTTGAACAGACTATGCTGACGATGTACAGGCATTGTTTCAATTCCTAAACAGTGGGGATATAAGGATGTTAATCCCTCGTCAACCCCTTTGAGCCGAAAAAGTAGAAGTTTCTTCCTTGTACTAATTAAAACCCTTGATTATAACCTGGGGCAGGGTAGTTCTCCGTTAATTTGGATGTGCATTCTATTTTAAGAGAATCATTCAGTACGCCTTTCAATAAAGCCTTCAATCACAAGCGTTCATCCGCACACATCAAAGAAGCGTTGGAGATGTCAGGCAAAAGCCAATGATGGTTCATCAATCATTAAGCAAGGCAGTCAATATCTTTCAAAAAAATGAATAAAAAAAACATATATACAAAGAAAAGCCTGCTAAGTCAAAAATCAAAAAGAAGACTTAGGCAAAAATCAAGGCGTCCCGCTGACTGTAAGCTCAAAATAGACAGTTCAAGCAAAAGTTAGGGATATCAAAAGATGAAAGAAAAGAAGTCAATAAATTCCTGAACAACACAACGTTGTGACTACCAAAAGGAAGAAGTGGCGGCCATCTCAAAAGTTCTCTTTGCTTGTGAACCATCATCATTAGCAAAGGTGCAAATCCAAAAGTCTCTTGGAACCTGAATGCATAAGTTGAATTAACTAAGTTTAGGACTGAAGATCATCACGAAAAGGGGTGGGTACAAATAAACTTTGAGCCTTTATCCTTTGATTCTTAAAACCATGACCCAAGCCACGTTACAACCCTTGAAAGTCCTAATTGAAGCATGGTTAGTTCGAAAGCATACTGTCACCAAAAAGGTATCCCGACTCCCTAAGGTTACCAAAAATGCTAAGTTGATATCACGTTTTTACAAACATCACATTGTTACGAATATCAGGTTTTTACAAATATCACGTTTTTACATCTCTTGTTTTAATGTTAGTTCAAAACTCAAGACAAACGTATGCATTGCATCTCATAAATTCATTATTAAACATATTCTGCTACATAATTTCAAATGTTAGCATCAGAAAGAACTTGCACAGGGTATACCTAATGACTGGAAGTTATCCCGATAGACAAGATTACTCCGAGAAGCAACGTCTCCTACGTATACAAGGGGCATGGCACGTTTGCCCAATCAATATGGGGCAATCAAGTCAAGAGTCGAAGAATCTCTCAAATGCCAAAAAGTCAAAGGCATACATCACAAGTAGATTTCAAACTATTTCCCGATCAGCCTGGGGCATCATACTAAGTACTAGGGGCATGTCGCCCATAGTGCACATCTCACAAAATCCTCACGAGGCGAATCTTTCCAAAGTTCCTACTAGCAGGGGCAAATCTATACAAGTCCAGTTTGACATCTTGATCAATACTCAGTGGTGTGTCCTAATCAAATCCACGAATGGTAGTTACTATAATACTAGGGGCAACTTTCAAGACACCCATGTCTCCCCACGGAGCCGGGTTCACAAGATCATATCCCCACAGAGTAATCATCTTCAAATGCTCTCGTCCCGACAAAGACATGGCTCCCCAACAGAGTTTACATCTTCAACACTACCGGTTCTCCAACACTTTGCTCTTCTCCAACATGGTTTACTAATATCTTTTTCCCAATCAGGGTACATCAAATTACTATTCATCCCCAAGCAGAAATCATAAATCCCCAGCTGAGCATCTCCAAGAAAAGATCAAAACATCAAACTCACAATGACATAGAGATTTATCTTCTCAATCAATATGCTTCGAGTAACATAAATCATAGCCATACATCATATACATCACATACATATTCATACATTGCATGCGATTATAATTCATACATAACATACAAAGCGTCCCATTTATTTTTGAGAACCCCATCTCATTCATTACATACATCATACACATTGCATAAAACTAACATTGTTACCAAGTGAATATTATCTGACAGGTACATTACAAAGGTTCGAATCTTATTCAAAGGAAAGCCTAACGCACGGCCCTCCAGACATCTACAGATGCAAATCGGATTAGTCTAACGCACGACTTATTCATCAACCTAACACACGGTTTTTCCAGACATCTGAGGATGCAATTGAGAATAGTCTAACGCACGACTTATCCATCAACCTAACGCACGGTTTTCCAGACATCTGAGGGTGCAATTGAGAATAGTCTAACGCACGATTTATTCTTCGACCTAACGCACGGTTTTCCAGACATTTGAGGATGCAATTGAGAATAGTCTAACGCACGATTTATTCTTCGACCTAACGCACGGTTTTCCAGACATCTGAGGATGCAATCGAGAATAGTCTAACGCACGATTTATTCTTCGGCCTAACGCACGGTTTTCTAGACATCTAAGGATGCAATTGGGATTAGTCTAACGCACGACTCACTCCTCGACCTAACGCACGGTTTTTCCAGACATCTGAGGATGCAATTGGGATTAGTCTAACACACGACTCACTCCTCGACCTAACGCACGGTTTTTCCAGACATCTACGGATGCAAATTGGATCTGATTTGATGTACGACATATCCTTCAGCCTAACGCACGAATTTCCAGACATCTGCTGATGCAAACTAGACCCAGTCTAACGTACGACTCAACCTAAGTCTATTCCTCAGAAACAGTCTAACGTACGACACATTCTGACTCTCGAGTCTATCAAGTCGGATGACATCTTCAAGCCTATCTCCAATAAATTTTTTTCTCGAGGCCTGGATGGCATCTTTAAGCCCATCTCCAATAAAATTTTTTCTCGAGGCCTGGATGGCATCTTTAAGCCCATCTCCGACAAAAGTCCCTACTTCAGCGAGGGCAAATTTCTGGGCATTCTAGTGTTCAATCCTCTTCTACCCTCCGATTCCGACTGGCATACAAACCACTCTACATCTTCAGGTTTAAGAAAATTGAACAGGGGCAGCTGTCATACCCCAAAATTTGCCCACACATTTTTTCCTATGCAAATTCAAATCAAAATACATAAAGCTCCTAGACACACTCTCCTATACAAGGCTCATAAACTAGGGTTTGGTTTATTCAAAGGAAAATCAGTGAATCAAATGGCTCCAAGGCATCTCATATGGCTCGATATATCTCACATCATCTCCATGACAAGTATCAAGTCTCATCTCAAAGAACTGGTCACTCAATTGTTCATAAAGTCAACAGTCGACTAGGTTAACCTAAAAGTCAACTGTGGTCAAAGTAAAGTCAAAACTCCTGATTTTTTGTCAAGATCCTAATATTGAAGTATCATTCACCATTTGATCAAGTATTGATCATGGTCCATCAAGGAAAGATCAAAAATCAACAATTCAAAAAGTTTCTAAATTAGGGTTTTCATAGGAGAAAGTCAACTGAACTTTGACCAGCCATAACTTTCAATTCTCTACAATTTTGTCTCTCACATGCCAAGTCTAAAAATGCTCCATTTGAGAGATATGGACCAAAACATTACAGGTCCTTTTCGAAAGTCAACCAAAAGACATTTTTTTCAAAAGAACATACAAGGAGCATGGAAAATTATTTTGATGTGAGACCAAAGACACTGGTTAGGGGACTCTCTAAGGTTTCCAGAAAGTCCACAAGCTTGAAAAAATATTGAGATATGAAGAAATGGCATGGTGTACAAGTTCACCTATTTTCAAGAGTGTACAAGAGGAAAAAAAGCCTAAAACTCAAAATATTTCTAGATGGGCTTGCATTCTTTTTGTTCTACCCTCATTATAGGCCCAACCACGTGCTAAAAACAAAGAATTTTTATTTTTTAATTTTTATTAATTATTTTATGATTTTAATTCATTTAAATCATGATTTAATCATATAAAATATGAAAATAATGAAAGATTTGATTTTTACTCCAATTTTAGGTCAAGAAATCAATCAATATATCCCCCTAAATAAATCAAATTCGTGCTAAGCAAGGTTGGTGAGGAAAATATATGATTTGGTCAATTTTGGAAAGATTGAAAAACAAATTTCAATCATATTGCAAATCAAAGATTCACAAAGATTCAAACCAGTTTTATTGACCTAATACCACCTCTATAAGTACATAAACAAATTCAGATGTAAGGTTTCACGTTTTGCTGCCTCCAAGAACCCTAACCTAGTGCTTCCAAATTGAAGAAAAATTGAAATTCGTTTTTGGATTTGGAGGTCGATTCACAGAGTTTTAAGGGCATAGACACGTTCCTGGGGTATCATTGAACGTTTCTCAATCCACTCCAAGTCACCACGCTTCAAGGAATCAAGCCAACACCTCACGGTTTGTTCGTTTTTAATTTGAATCGAATTGCATTATTCACGCATCATTAACCGTTTCTTGTTGCATATATATGTTTTGCGTGGTGTTTTATTGGATTCTGGAAAGTTAATTATGTTTCTGTGCTATTATGAACCTACCACCATTGTTAGGGTTTTGAGGTTAAAAAGGGGGTTTTTGGTTCTAGGACATATATTGTGAAATTGCAGGGTCCATTAGGTTCGTGAGTGTTGGACGAACACAACCATGTGATTGCGCCAAATTTTTATTGCATTTTGCTAGTATTCGTTGAGAACAGGTGTAAAAGGTCCAAGCTTTTCATAGCTTCTGCAAAAAAAGCGCTGTAAAAGGCGCATCCTGCAAATTAAGTGAAGAAGATGGAGACGTGTCCGTCTCTGATTGGTCTGATTCAAAACAAAAAGGGCGCACAGGGGATTTAAGGGCCAGACGTGTTCGGTGCATTATGACTCATCTGGATGTCATGCACCCTCGCTTCGAAGCCGTCAGATCTCATCATCCTTCAATCCAACGCTTCCAGGAATGCAGGTCCACCATGGTCACCATGCGCCTTGCCACACAGGATCCAAGCTAAGTTTTTCCAATTTTTTATATATATATATATATATATATATATATATATATATATATATATATATCATTTAATTTCTTTTTTCTTTTCTTTATAATAATAAAACAATTATACTTATTTTCTAAAAAAAAAAAGCTTTTTAATTCATTTATTTATTTATTTGTTTTATTTACTTCTTATACTTATTTATTTAATTAATATATATTGTTTATATTATGTATAATAATTTTATTCTTAATTATATATTTATATATTTATTTTAATTATATATTTATTTAATTATATATTTATTTCTTTTTCTTATTTTAATTACTTAATTCTTTTAAAAATTCATATTTATTTTGTTATAACTCTAAAAATTCCTAAAAAAATACCTGCATGCTCGATTTTATTTTCTCTTCCCGATTTAATTAATTAGGTCGCGAGACCAATAATTAATTAAATCGTTCGTATTTTCTTATTCAATTCGTACCCTAATCAGGGTTTACGAAGATCATTCCATACACTGAAAAGATTTTTTTCCTGTGTCTTTTATTTTCAGGGTTATTCTTCAAGCACACATCGACTACGCGCCAGATCAAGATCCGAAGCTAAGTATTCAAATTCATTATTATTGTCTTAAAAGTCTATTTTGTTTCCTTTTAATTAGGGTTTACCTTTTGAACTCCGCACTCACTCACATCCTTTTCTGCCTTTTCTTTGCCATTTTTCAGGGTTAACCCCGAGGCTTCCTCCGACTGTCAACCATATCAGATCAAATTCAAAGCTAAGTGCCTATTTGTTTATTTATTTTAAATTTCTTTATCTTTTTATTTTTAGGGTTAGCTATGTTTGCCTCCGAACCGATAATGCACTCACCCTATTTTTGTTTGTTATTTTTCCACCTTTTCAGGGTTTGCCAATTGCCAAACTTCGAATATCGGTAACCCTAAACCCTGCTATTAATTATAACTCGTGTTAGACCTATTAATATTATTATCCCGCTGGTTTCAATTCCCCTTTCCTCCGCTGGTTTCATTTTCCCCTTCCCCTATCTGCTTTAATTATATTTGTTTATCAATTGTTGTGGTTAGTAACTTTAGGGAGTGCAACCCTGAATTAAACTAGCATCACTTAATCATTATAAGATAATATATTCTGAACTGATCACGTGATTGGTGCACACACGCACACTTTTGGGGTAACCTCTCTGTTGCCGGTTGCCTTGTTGCCTTGTTGCCTTGTGTTTTTTGCAGAATAGCCAGTCCCTCGAATACGAGGATACCTCAGCTATGATGCCTTGATTAAGATCATGGGTCCCTAATGATGCTGCCTTCGATACACTAAACATGATCTCGACCCTCGGAAGTTGCCTACGAAAAGGCTGAGGTATCCTCTGGCTGCCTACGAAAAGGCTATTCTGGTTCTTCCCTTAGACTACCTGCCTCTCTGTGGCATGGGACAGTCTTATGGCGAACGAACTCTTGATGACCCTTCAACCTCCAAATGAAAGGCTTCCTGCCCTCTTATGGCAAGGATAGACCCTTTCACCTTGAAAGGCTAAAAGAACTTCTTTTTCAAACTATAAGGTAATTGCCCCTAATTGCTTTGCCTTGCTCTAAAACTTCTTTTTTCATATTCTTTCTCATAAATCTTCAAAATGGCTACGCTCATTTACGAGCTAAAGTCCGCTTTCTTCTTCTACATTTCTTTTCAAAAAACGAGCAAAGCAATTAAGAGCCCATGGAAAATCATGGATGCAAAGGGTGCCTTACACCTTCCCTTTGCATAATTACCCCCCGAACCCTATTTTATTTAAAAGGTTTTTCCTGTTCTTTTAGCCTTTCCGATATTTGGATAAAATAAAAGTCGGTGGCGACTCTTGCTATCCGCAACAATTCGATAAAAGTCAGTTCACCGTATTACAAGGTGGATGTCCGGAGGAGGTGGATGATTGTTGAGAATGTGCAGGAGATGGTTGACTCCGGCAATTTTCGGGATGGTTTCCTCGACCGCGGCGAGACATTGTGATGAAAGCGGTTACAAGAGAGAGAAAATGTGTGAGTAGAGGAAAAGAGTAAAGATCGAAAATGATTTCGGATGTGATTGGAAGAAAAATGGGTGAGAGAGCAGGCTTTTAAGTAGGAAAGTGTTACCACATTTCTTAGAAGGTAACCGTCTGAGAGTGGTGGGGGAGAAAGAAAAGGCACTTCAAAATTTCAAATCAGGTTGATTATAATTTTTGTCCTGTAATAGTTTTCTTACCTGATTGTAAAAAATAACTGAACTTTGATGCATTTCGGAAATGCATCTCCGAAAACACCAATTTTTTGGTGTTTCCGGAGATGCATTTCTGAAATCTAAAAAAATCTAAAAAAAAATAACTTCGGAGATGAATCTCCGAAGCAGGGGTAAGTTGGGAATTTCGCTGGGGTGACCCCCATAGGGAGGTGGGTAAAGAAAAAATCTTCTATTATGTAAACATAGGAAGCCTTTATTGTTCTAGAAAATGGTATGCTGAAAATGAAATGAATTGGATATGCTGGTAAATGTTGGAAGGGCTTTAAGACACATCTCACACATGATTATAATTTATATTTCAACTTCAATTCCAACATATCACTTCTTTACAAAACTCCAATATATCTTCTTCAACTCTTATGAATCAAGAAAAAACATTACAAAAAACTCATTTCTTTCACTTCCTCTTTACATTTAAGGTACATGAGACCTCTCCACATTTTATGTTGTTGATGATTTTGTTTTCGTTGATAGATGTTGTTGTTGATAAAAGTTGTATGTTGTTGATGAATTTGTTTTTGTTGATATATGTTGTGTATGTTATTGTTAATGCATGTTGTTGTTGATAAAAGTTGTATGTTGTTGATGATTTTGTTTTTGTTCATATATGTTGTATGTTGTTGTTAAGATTTGTTTAATTCTATACATTGTAAATTGCAGCTTTCAATATGTTTAGCTAGTCAACATGTCATAGAAGATGAATTTACTATATCATATGTGGTTTGAGAGTTTTTCAACCCCTTACTGAAAAATAACCTTTCAAATTGAGTTAGAAAATTATAATATGAAATATTAAGTTATATTAGAAAATAACTTACACTTATTAATGTTTTACGAGATTTCTGCATCCTATTATCCACATTTTTCTTTTTAACAGTTAGAACTTGGTTCAATGATTTTAGTTTTTCAACTACCCCTTCTTTCACCTATAATTTTATCTGCAAAATAAATAATATTTTCCAAAATAAACTACAAGTGAAGGAAGAGGTAGTTGAAGAACTAGAAGCATTGAAACAGATTCTAAGTGTTCAAGAGCAAAATGAGGATAATGAGTTGTATAAAGTTTGTACAACATTGATTAGTGTAACTTGTTATTTTAATTTAACTTAATTTGTCATAATATTGATTTCTAAATTAGATTGAAAGACTATATGTTTAATGAGCGGTTAGTGAAATAAACATTATTATAATAAACTCAAGTAAATATATTACCATGGTTGGAATCAAGAACCATGGTGAAATGTTGTGCGCTAAGTTTTTCACAACGGTTGGACTCAATAACCGTAGTGAAATGTATTAAAATATGTAAAAATCCAAGTGTTGGATATCAAACCCCTGACTTCAACCTTTTACTATAATTGTTCTACACAAATGTAATGTTATGTTACGTGCTAATGTGTTTTTACCATGACTAATAGCTCGTGGTGGTAAAAAATACACATACAATCACACACTATTTTACTACGAACCATTGTCCGTAGTATAATATTTTTTCTAATCGTGATAAAATATATATTTGGTAATAGTGACAATTGATATTATATATTTTACTTTTTAGGATGAGTTGTTTAGAAGAGATTTATCAAATTAACCAAGTTCCATATATTTTTTTTTAAAAATTCCCATACTTTTAAATTTGGTTGAATACCTATTTATCATTTAACTATTTAATATTATTTTATTATCTTAATAAATTTAAAATTTATACTAGTTTTATTTGATTATTCAACTATCCAAATTGAATAAAAAACAGACTAAACAACCCGACCCGTATACATACCCATTCATGTTCTCTCTGTTACTCGATTAATCACTGATCCAGTAACTTTTTATTTTTCGGACCAAAAATAAAAATCTCGAAGCGCGAGGGAGAAGGAAGCAACGATGGAATTGGAAGTCGACGATAACGACTTGAAAGCCGCCGGCGCCGAAATCTTCGTCGACGGTGGCCGGAGAGGCATCCGCATCCACGGCTGGTCAATAGAGTCTCGTAGGAACTCCATACTCAACTCGTCAAGCGTTCAAGAGTGAGTAATTCTTGCATCACACAATCAACACAAATTCCTCTAACCTCGAATAGTAAATTTCCATATGCTTGTTAGGAATTTTTATTCAATCTTGTGAAATTTTCAAATTTGTTATTGATTTGTTTCCGTGTTGTTTGCGTTTGCAGGTGGGAAAAGAAACTTGTAACTTCGCATTTACCAGAAATGGTTTTTGGGGAAAATGCTTTGATTCTGAAGCACTCGAATAGTGGCACTAAAATTCACTTTAATGCATTTGATGCTCTATGTGGCTGGAAACAGGAAGCTTTGCCTCCTGTTGAAGTTCCTGCAGCGGCTAAATGGAAGTTTAGAAGGTAAAAATTTGGAGTATTTTGAATTTTTGATGCAAAATTGAACTTTCATGTTTTATATGTTTAGCTCGAATTCTCGTTGCTTTTATAGGTATGTGAAACTGAATGTTAAATTTGTTATTGTCTGTGCCATCTATTGTGCAGCAAACCCTTTGAGGAAATAATATTAGATTATGACTATACATTTACAACACCTTATTGTGGAAGTGGTGCTATTGAGATTGATAAAGATCTGGTATGTATCCCTTTTCGTTTATTTGAGTTGTTGCCCTGATATTATTTTTTGTTTTTGCTAGAAAATGTAGTTTGTGCATAACTATCCGCTACCATGTTAGAGATTTAGTAAGAAAATCTGGAAAATCCCGTTAATATTAGTATTATGCTGTTATTCAAGGTATTTAATTTTTTATGGTAGAATGGGAGAAAGATATCTGAGGAAACCGGCAATCTCCGTTGGGAAGACTGCAAGGAACAAATTGATTTAGTTGCATTGGCATCCAAGGAGCCTATACTTTTCTATGATGAGGTAGGCTGTAATTAACCGTAAATGATTACTTAGCAAGCCTCTGTAGACAGGACTGTTTTAGTGAACAAATCTTTTTGTGTTTAAACCCCACCGGTTCTTTACTGTTGTGCTTCATTTTTACAAGTTGACCATGCAATTCCTTACTTGTGCAACATGCTATGTGTTTATTAAGAATGTCCCAGAACTGTAGTATATGTGTTTACTTTCCTGAGTATTTGATATGCTGTAAATTGTCCATTTTTTCTTCTTTGATGGTATTTTTATTTCATCAAAATGAATTCTCATCACGAGCAGGTGGTGTTATATGAAGATGAACTCGCTGATAATGGAGTATCACTTCTTACTGTAAAAGTGGTAAACACTGATTTGCTTTCTTTTGTTGATACAGAGATCATTTTTTGCTGTGCAAATTACTATGATTTTCAATGACTAATGATGTCACTTTTTGGTTTTATAGAGAGTCATGCCAAGCTCTTGGTTTCTTCTCTTGCAATTCTGGGTGAGCTGCTCCCTCTTCATATACTAAACTTCTTCATAAAGTTTTTTGAGTGAAGCTATGCTAAGCGAATTGCTTATCGCGTTGTTATTATTCTTATTGTTGATTTTGTGATTGTTTATCATAAATAATAAATGATAAAATATATGATACTGAAGTAATTGCTAAGGATCTATAATGCTTTTGACTGACTTGGATATTAATGTCACTGTGTCAGCTACACATTTACACACTTCACTGCTCTTTCCCTAAACTTGCAATTTTTTTCTGGTTGATTTGGGACTGTTACAGCTTAGAGTTGACGGAGTGTTGATTCGATTGAGGGAAACTCGTATGCACTGTGTATTTGGTGGAAGCACAAATCCTGTTGTACTTCGGGAGAGCTGCTGGAGAGAATCTACTTTTCAAGCATTGTCTGCGGTACGTTTGTGCTATGCATCACATGATATGTTCCTTATGTAAATTCTGAATGTAAATTTCATTGGCCGATGTTGACCTGTGTAAAGAGAGTGAAAGTGGGTGCATCCTTGTCTACCATAGGAGTTGTTTTGAAAAAACTGTTTTCCATGCTTCTTTTTTTGTTCAAGATTGTGAAAGAAGGGCTTTGGTAGCTTATGGTTTAGCTATTTAGCACTATCGATTCTACTTCTATCTCTGGCGTTCTTATAACACTCACCAATCATAGGTAAATGAAATAGTTAAAACTTACTCTTGTGAGAGAACCATTTTTCTTTGCAGGGATTCTCATTGAATTATTTATACCTTAGGTAATGTTGACAAACTCTAACGTTTCGTTGCTGAAATCATGTTGGTATTAAGGGTGTTCATGATTTAGATTTTATAGAATCCAAACAACAACCCAAAAAATGGATTGGATTTTGTAACAGTTTTCAAAAACTGGTTTTAGAAAATAGAACCGGTTTCATAATCGGATTAATTCAATATAAACCGGTTTGGTTCAAATTTATATGCAACCAATTTAAAAGCTGTCCAAACCAAGAAAATGAAAATCTGCTCAGAGGGATCAATAGCAAAAGGATCTAAAAAGCTGTCCAAACCAATTAAAAATATTTTTTTTTTACAAACAAATATAATCTGATACATAAACAACTTTTGTGTTGCCTATGGTGTTCTTGAGGGATCAAAAGCAAAAGGATCTAAAAAAAGTTATCATTGAATAATATAAAACAGTATGATAAAACAGGAATACTCATCATGAATGATCTTAGAATGCATGATTCATGATTGGATTTCTGCTCATCAATAAAAACGACTCAGATCTCAAAGAAGATCGCATACTTGTCCCGATCAGCAAACTCAACGGTAAATGAAGCCTTATAAGGATTTAGCGATTTATTCTCGAATTTACTTGATGAAGATGAATGTTGCTCAAGTGCCGAAGTAATATTTGTGGCTTGTAAGGTTTTATGGATGCAGCACAGTACGTGGTTCACAGAGAAGAAAATGGGGCAAGTTGGTTTCAGTTTTTGTTGGTTTTATATATAAAGTTTTATCCGATAAATGGAGAATAAACGGGGAATGTGTGATCAAAATCATATTTCTATCAATTTTTAGGGATTTTATGATCTGAAATTTTAGAGAGACTATAGAATATTGAGGAGAGAGTGTGGGTTTAGCAAAAGTGATGTCTCACTATCACCGTTTTGAGGTTTTGTTTTTCAAAAATTTAGATATTTTTTTTATGTATAACATTTTTAAATATAGTTATATTTTCGGTTATGGGTATCCAACAACTTGGATATGGATGTCCGACAGAATCAAAATATGGACTGGGAATTAACTTATCCTTTTTTTTGTAATCGGATATGGATATCTCACTTATCCTATTAAAATGAATACCTCTAGTTGGCATAGTACGTGAGTACTTGAACAGTTGATTTAGAGAAGGATTTGTGGAACCTCTCATTTTTATATCCAAGAACTTGTCAGTGTAGTAATCTATTATAATGCCCTAAAGAGCTAGCTGATTATGAAAGATAGCACTCCTTTAAGTTACTAAATCAAAGGCAAGCTGCCTTTGCACTGATCAATAAGTAAGAGGATACTTAACACCCACTACTCTAACTCAGAATGCTCCAAACTAAAGCTGAATATGTGCTATATTAAATGATAAGTATAAGTGCTCGAGAACAATTTTGTTAGAAAAAGTTGACAAAAGAGACATCAACTCAGTACCCAAATGATATTTAATACTCCATTACTCTTATTATAAGGGTGTGTATATACCACTAATTCAATTGAAAATATCTCATGCTCTTAACCCATTGAAATGCAAGGGTGAATAATACACTCTTACTCATTTTAGAGTAGTTTTTTTTTCTCCCGAGGAATCTCTATTATCGCTCATTCTTTCCCTTGCAATCTGTTCAACTCAAAAGTGTCAATGTTCAAGCCTCGTGACAGTTACAGCCATCTGAATGCTCAGTGGTTGTCAGCTTCTGATAGACCCGTATTATATTAGTTTTAGTTTCCCACCGCTATGTTTTCAGATGAAACAATTAGAGGTAGAGGAATACCTAGAAAAACTATAACAGGAACACTATTAAGAAAGATCTCGAGATTAACAAATTGGATAGAAGCATGGTCTTGGGTAGAATATTATGGCGGAATTTGATCCATGTAGCCGATCCCACTTATTGGGATAAAGCTTGGTTGTTATTATTGTTGTAGTATGTTTTCATTCTAGTCTTTTACTGTTCTTATTTCTCTTTCATTAAGGTGTATTATTTACAATTAAAAAATATTTATAAATTAATGCCGTATTTCTAATTGTACTTGACTGTCTGATTGATTGATGCAGAAAGGGCACCCTTTTGATTCTGCAGCATATAGTGATCCCAATATCATCAGCCAGAAGCTCCCTATTGTCAAGCGCGCGACCCAAAAGCTTGTATTTTCCTCTTAAAGTTATAAGGCTGTAAATGTCCTTCAGGGATTCTGATAAATTGTTATCTTGTTTATATTTTATTCTAACTTATTCCAAGATTGTTGAAATCATTACTTGCTTCTTATGGGATGAGCTCAGGTTGAGATGCGTGCAACAATTGTTTTGTACTTTTACAAAATGTGGGGGCTTAAACTTGCGGAGAAGGTAATGTGTGTAACTGAGCAGACACTCGCATGCTAACCATTTAAGGATGGTTTGTTTGGCTTACTGACAAACTTCACATCCAATAGTTTGGCTCATTTTCCAGTATTATTAGTGTGTTTTATTTAGGAAAAATTCTTTTAAAGCAACTGAAATGTTGAAATGTCTCTGGCAGATATCACTTGTCTTCCAATTATATTGCTTTTGGATAACAAATCATATTACAGGCTTACCAAATTATGAATGTCTCAGACTCTTCATATGCTTACATATTTTTTGTGTCCATTCATATTTGACATTGCTCACTTGACTCACTTTCAACATAGCTATAATTATAGAGAAAGCCCCATAAATTTTGAATAGGAATAACATACTGACTTTGAAGTACTGAAACAAATATATTTCTTTTCCTGTCTACTGACGGGCGTTAGTAAGCATCCACTCACGAGGCTTCAAAGTTTCAACTATGTTTATCTATTGAAATTGAAATACATCTTAGTTTGCTGATTTTAGATTTGAAGCTCTCTACCTATATGGAAGCATCCCTTCTTGAAAACACCAAACATTCAAATACTGGATAATAGATTTGGATGTTTGAGGTTGAGTTATGAAGATTGGGTGGTTGAGATTTTGAGCTGCCAATTTGTCAAATCCAACCTCTATCGATCGGTTGATTATAGGAACTATTGATTGCTGTGAACCCAAATCCCAAATGGTAAAGTGCTTGCACTAGTCCTTGCAGGCAAAATTTTAAACATTATGTTAACTAATACATTGTTTGGAAGTCAGCTTTTAAGGCCAGGTAGCTAAAGTCTCACATTTCCTAGGTTAGTAACAATGTAACATATGTAAAGTGAGCACTGCACATCAGGAACTACTTCAAGCATTAAGTAACTACTATAGATAGCTAGGGTGTTATAATTTGGTTTTTATTGCGCTTAACATGTAGTCATTTACATACAGTAGAAACTATAAATCACTAAATCTCCTATCATAACTATGCAGTACCATTTGGTAAGTTATTTGACTCTTCCAGATCAAGGGTCTCCTACCTGAGTAAGTGTCATGCTTATATTTCTTTTGATGAGTATTTGTCCTGCTTAGATCAATGAAAAAGCTCGTCAGGCTGAAAAGGAGGATAAGACGTCAAGGGGAGCCAACAAATCATCAGAGTCTGAGGTCTAAATCAAGCTTGAGTGATTCCTGTGGTAGCTGGGGCTGTTGTGAAACCATACGAAAGCTACCTGGCCACACCTGGTCTGCATGATATTCAGACGTGAAAGGTGCACATGCCATTCCGAGCCCTGTTGCATATGTTTCTTGAAAGCTTGGAACCACCATAGTTCCTCCTTTACATGGCTTATGCACTAGTGAATGAGCCTGGACACCAAGTGATCGAAACATTGGATTATTCATGGACATGCTCATTAGTGCCATCGTCCTCTGACTCTGAGATTGATATCTTCTGGCTGCACCTCTTTCCCTTTTGTGAGCATTCTGATGACCTCCTAATGCTTGTGAACTAAAAAACTTTCTCATGCAAAAGTTGCACGAAAAAACTTTGGCTGGTCTTGATTGTGAATCAGGGTCTTCAGCTGTCAGGAGTGAAGTGCCTCCTAAGCTCAAGTTTAACCACTCTTTGGGGTTGTCGTCATGTTCACTTCCATCATCACTGTTCTTATCTCTGTTCATCACTTCACCTGGTTGTTCCTTGGCTGTTGCTGCAAGAGTTGTTTCATCTCCCTCGATCATCCTGGATGCGTTCTGGTGTTCAAGGTAAGTTGAGTAGATAAGAAAATGCTTATTAGAATCCCTTTTAAGGTTAGTTCCAAATAAGAAAAAACTAACAGACAAATGTATCAGAGTGTAATGGAAGTTAGATGGGATGTTGTTTATTTTATGTCATCCCAATCAGTAACCCCACCCAGTGATGCTTGGTTCTGTAGGGAACGATGCTTATGTCATCTTCACTGTTAAACCCCTTTTCAAGCTCAGGATTCCCCACTACAATCTTTTACCCTTTTTCCTCTTTTCTCCTTACAAATTCCCAACCTTTCTTGGCTAACTTAGGAATAGCCATCTAAATATATGGTTGACAATGCTAAATCTTTCCATCTACTGTCAAAATCGAAATCGAATCACAGTTTATTTGAACTGCCTGCCAATATATGCTTACCCAATTTCACAAATCTTTATCTACTATATACTTTTTGAGTAGGATGTGTTTTCAAGATGGAGTCTTGATGTTTATCCATTTGGTTATTGGAATATGAATTAGTTGTTTATTTTAACCTTTTATATTCCACTTGATAGTGAAGTAGGAAATGACTTGTGAGCTTTGGCATATCTATACATATAAAGTAGAGTTAGGTTGGCTTTTCAATGCTTTTTGATATGATGTTTTGTGGGGAAGATTGGCACCATGATTGTACCAATAATGTTGATGAAAAGTTGGAAAGGAGATAACATGGTCTGTTGCTATTTTAGAGCATATGCCGAGTGTTTTCTTGTTGGGGCATATTATTATTAGTGTTCATTCCTCTTCAAACTTGTACTAGTTGGCAATGTTATGTACAGTGCCAAAGATGCATCAAGGACCCATTTGCACATAGCTTATCCATTTTAGTGGTCAAGGATATGTAGCCACTTGTACTTTCTTTTCCCTCACTAGCGGAGCAAAATTCCACAATTCTCCTGTGATGTAAAGGTGGTTGTTCTCTTCACATTTACTCTGAAAAAGAACACCTCACAAGACACCAACCAATCAGAGGATAGCTTTGTGGAATGTAAGCTAGACATGGAAAGTTTGTTCTTGCATTGTATAACAAGGAATTCAAGGAACAGAAATCATGTCATGGCTTTGATGATGAGACTAATCAAGCAGCAAAGTTAAACACGGCTACAAATTGAACAATTTCATCGTCATCAAATAGTTATTTTAAAAGGATTATTCTAGTGTGCAGCCAACAGTACTCCCTCCTTTCCAAAAGTGTCACTTTATCCTATAAGTTGTTTTAAAATTAATATCATTTTTACTTTTGATTATAAATTTTTTTTTTCTGTTATGCTCTCTGATTAATACTATATACACTAGTCTTAAAATATTATAATTCATTTTACATTTATGATGGTGAAAAATACACTACTATATGATGAGATTATTTGGTAATAATTTTAAAAAATCATAGACCAACAAAAAGAGCAACAACTAGGTTGTTTCTTATTTTTGTCAGTTCCTGCTACAATGCTGGAAATGGCAATCATAAGCTGTTTCTTAGACCACCAAGAAATAAGGTTATTTCCAAAGTAGATTGGAGCACCAAGGGAGTTCCCTCTGTCATTAGGGTTAGAGGCCCATTCACCATCATAATAAACGTAGAGAAATGGAGGAACAAAAGTGGACAGAGGAGAAAGTAATAGGCCATGTCCAATTGTGCTTTTTAGGTATCTAAGGATTCTTTTGACTGTCAACCAATGAGTCTCAAGAGGATGAGACATAAACTGGAAGACATTGTTGATAGAATGGGCAATGTCAGGCCTAATAATAGTAGCATATTATGAAACACCTACCAATAACCTATACAATGAGGGATCAGTGAGTGCTACAGACCCAGTTTTGACCAATTTTCATGTAAATTACATGAGTGTCTGCATAGGACAGGTTTCCAACATGTTGTTCTTCAAAAGTATATCCTTAATATATTTGGATTGAGTGAGCAAAAGAGAGTTCTAAGCAATTTTTTTACCTTAATTCCTAGGAAGTAATCAAGATCACCAAGTTTCATGAGAGGGAATGCAACATTGAGCTTTGAGATAATAGTTTGTAGAAGGGAAGACGAAATTCCTGTGATGTTAATGTCATCTACATAAATCAAGATGTAGATGGTGTGACCTACAAAAAAGTAGATAATCAAGGAGGGATCACACTTGCTAGGTTTGAATTGTAATTGAAGTAGGTGGTTTGAAGCCTTTCAAACCATTGTCTAAGTGCTTGTTTAAGGCATTAAAGAGCCTTATTAAGTTTGCAAAACAAAGAGGGATTGGAACTTTCAAATCCCTTGGGTTGTTTCATATAGACTTTTTCATGAAGAATGCCATTAAGAAAGACATTATTCACATATAGCTGCTGAATTGGCCACTTATAGGTAAGAGCTATATATAGCATAATTCAAATTGTGATATGTTTGTCCACAGGGAAAAAGGCTTCAATAAATTCAAACCCATATCTTTGATGGAAACCCTTAGCAACAAGCATGGCCTTGTGTAATACGGTGGGAGAACTGACTTTTTGAAATGTGCGGATAGCAATAGTCGCCACCGACTTTTATTTTATCCAATTGGAAAGGCAAAAAGAACAGGAAAGACATTTTAAAAGAGGTTGAGTTCGGGGGGTAGGTTATACAAAGGGAAGGTGTAAGCACCCTTTGTATCCATGGTTATCCATGGGCTCTTAATTGCTTAGCTCACTTGTTTTTGTTTGAATTGCTTGAAAAGTGTCGTGTGTGTTTAGAAAAAGATTTGAAAAAGGACTTTAACTTGTAAATAAGTGTAGTCTTTGAAATCGTCTTGAAAAGAGGTGTATGAAAAGTATTTTGAAGTACTGAGATTTGAATTGAGCAAGCAATTAAGAACTACCTACCCTAAGTTTGTCTTTCTTCTTCTTTAAGTCTTTTGTTTGAAGAGGCTATCCATAGCAATTGTTAGGCAGGTAGTCCTTTCATTGGACGTAATCGGGTCATCGAGGGTCATCGTTTGCCATAGGGCTATCCATACCATAAGGAGGGTAGAGAGTCTTAGGAATTAATAAGAATAATCATTTAAGGCAACAAGTAAGGATACCTTATCAATCGAATGGACTATCATCATTCAATCAAGGCAACATCGAGGGACGAGAACATTTTAATCGTAGGCAACTCGAAGGGACTATGATCTTTTATCGGAGGGACTATGATGATTTGAATCGAAGGCAACAGGCTAAGGTATCCCTACATTCGAGGGACTTGACTATTTAATCGAAAGGCAACGGAAGAGGAGTTACCCTAAATGTGGGTGGGTGCAACAGTCATGTGGGTTAAATTCAGATATTTATCTTGCATTAGGTGAACTATATTCAATTAATTATTTTGTCACTCCCTATTTTACTAACCACGCAGTTAATAGTAAACAAATAAAATAGTTATAGTGTGCGGAAAATAAAAGCAGCAAAGATAAATCCTAATTACTATTACATCACAAAAAATTGTAACCTATACACCTTCTAGAATTTAAATAAATAACTTGAATAATTAAACAATTAAATGAATGACATGCGACAATCACAGAGTTTTAAGATGAGAAGAGAAGATCGCGATTAAATTACAGTTAAGAAAATTAGGGATTAGAGGTATTTGCGGTGATAAATCCTAAATCTTGAGGTTTTAGTTTAAGGCTAAATAAATTATAACCTAAAAATAAAAAATGAAAACGGACAACATTCGTCTAAGGGAGAAAACCTAGTCGGTAAAAACCTAATAGGTAAAAAACCTAATGGCTAAGAACTTAAGGGTAAAAACCCCTAGCCTACAATTTACTGGACAACGCCTACCTAAGATTAAAAACCTAATTAAGAAAACTATCCTAAAAAATTAATCCTAATTTAATTAATTTAACTAAACCCTAATTATATAAAAATATTAAATTGATTAATTAAGACCTAATATCTAAATTATACTAAATTTATTTTAAAAAATTTATTTTAAAAGAAACCTAATCAAAACCTAAATTCTAAATATTTTAACTAATTACTATTAAGTCTAAATCATTTAACCTAAATTAACTAGCTATAATTTAAATTATAGTTTTAGTTAATTAGTGGTTAGTAAAAAAAAAGGGATTAAGCCATATAAAAGGTATGAGCAAAATAAACAAATAAAAAAAAACAAACAGCAAAAACAAACAAAGGTGGGACGCTTGGATCCAGTGCGTTGGTTTTTTGATTGTCCACGGTAGAGCAGCACTTCCACAAGCGTTTGATCCGTCCAGGCAATGATCTAACCATTAGTCTTTGAGGGTGCATGGTGACCGCGTGTGAGAGAGCAGCACTGGATCTGCAAGCAAATAAATACAAAGAAAAAATATGGTCTACACATGGGATCGAACCCAAGTCTTGACAGTCACACACTTCCACACCCAGCAATTCGTGCCATATGTACCTCGTTAATAATTACTCCATGACAAAATATGATATATGAAAAAAACCAGAGTAATGGAAAAGTCAAAAGGGGTTAGACCTGGGCCCCACACGGTCACGCGAGAACCAATGGGGAGGAGAGAGGGAGCGTTTGGCTAGTTGACTGGCCATTCAGCAAACTCCACGCGTGATCAGAATGGAAGAGAGAGAGAATGGAGACCTTTTGATCTGCCAATAACGTCATGCCACTCAGCCACGCATTGCAGTCAAAGCTTTAGTCTACTGTTCACCTTCTTCAACCTTGGTACCCACGGAAGTACCTGCGGATTCTTCCACGGGCTTTGCTGCGGATTTTGTTGCAATCATCGTATCAAAGTTCTGGAATTTTAAACTTGAAAAACAACAAGATGCAACGCAAAAAGGGAGACTCTACCCCCCTAATTTGATGGCTGTGAATCGATTAGTGGTAGTGGTTTGGCCTAAAACGGCCTGTATCGTGAGCTTCGACGACGAGAAGGTTTTATGCCCTAGCCATGGTGATCTGAGTTTCACACGTTAAATCTTCGCGATAATCATCCTAACCTTCTGTAAATGACCTCAGGAAATCAACTCAACGGTTAGTTTGCAAAAAAACACAATGAAACGTGAGCTACAAAAATTCAAAGAATATGCATGAACATGTGAAACTTGGTATGAACATTATGGACGCTATAGAAGCTTAAGAGCGATGCACCCTTACCTTTTCTTACCTCAGGGACGATCTGTGATGGTTATTTGGCTTTGCAAGTGGCTAGAGTTCTGATATGGAATTACACCTATTCTTGAATAATTTTTTCCTTTAGAAACCCTAATGCCCTTCACCAATTTCGTCCCCTTTGATCAGGCATGTGTTGTGTTTATATAATGGAAGAATTTAGGTCAAGTGTTTTTGGAAAGAATCATGTGATTGGTGGCTTAAAAATATAAAAATATTTGATTGGAAATATGATGCAAATCTTTCTTATTTTGCTCCATTCTCTTTTCAATCATATTTACCATAAAATTTGATCAAAATTATGGTATTTGGATGATTGGATTTGAATGGAAATCAAGGCTTTGATTAAAAACTAATTATTTCATATTTTGTATGATTTATTAATATTTAAATGAATAAAAATTCAAATAAATAAAATAAATACCATAAAAATAAAATAATTAATTTAGGGGTCATCATGAAGCCCATAGACACGTTTGACATCCAAAAGTTTGGCCCAATAGTTCAAAATATCAAACTTCACCACTTTGCACTAAGTGTATTTTCTCAAAATCGACCAACTTGTGCAAGCCATAACGCCTTTAATTTTTATCATATGGATATGTTCTAGGACTTTTTGGAAATCCCAAAATGTCCTCTATAAGCCACTTTGGAACACATTTTGCATTTGGAGATTTTATCTTGATGATATGGCTCCTGACAAAAAACAGCGTTTTGCGAGCTTCTAGAAGGACCTGTAATGTTTTGCCTCATATCTCTCAAATGGTGCATTTCATTGTCTTGGGCTTAACATCAAAGTTGTAGATAATTAAATTTCCTTGGGAATGAGTTATAGGTTGGGGAATTTATAATAAAGTATGAGAGACTTATGGCCAGTCAAAGTTTGGTTGACTTTTAGTTTAAAACCCTAAATTAGAAACTTTTGAGTTTTGTCAACTTTGGAGCTTTTCTTGATGAATCATGATCAACCCTTGATCAAATTATGAGTCTAACCTAAAAATGTTGATATTGACCAAAAATCAAGAGTTTTAACAGTGATTTGACCGTAGTTGACTTTTAGGTCAAACTAGTCGACTATTGATCATTTGAGCTTTTGACTGAGCAATCTTGTGAATCAGAGCTTGAAACATGGTGTGAGGATTCTTTGAGGCATATGAGATGCTATGAAGTCCACTTGGGGTGTCATAAATCTCTTTTCCCTGAGAAGAAACAAAACCCTAGTTGAGGACCTATTACTTAGGAGAAAGAGTAGGCAGGCTTATTCCTCAGTGCTTGAGCCAGATTATTTTGAAATATGATGGACAAATTTGGGGGTATGACACCTTGTATCTATTAATTGTACCATTTAGATTTTTCATAACCCTAAATACCCACTTGCAACCAATGTCATGTCTTTGAGGGGGTAAGGGAACACATGTCCAAGTGTTATTAGTTATGAGAGCATCGTACTCCTCATGCATTGTTGTTTTCCAGTTCAAATCTGCCAGGGCATGTTTTATACTTTTTGGTTCAGAGGTAACAAGAAGAAGTCTTGGCTCAAGTCTAGGCTAGACAAAACTAGATTTGGATCTAGTATGCATATGATAATAATTAACAAGAATTTGAGAAACAATGATTGCTTTGGGAGGAATATTAGTAGAATATTATGAAGTACTAGATTGATCAGTTGAACTAGACTCGGAACCTGACAGAGGATAACCATAAGTATTTTGGAAATTTTAGTCACACTGCGCAGAGTTAAACTGACTGGTTGAAGCTTGATCAGACTAGGTGCAACTAGATTGACTAGTAGAAGCTTGATCAGACTTAATGGAACTAGATTGATTGGGGGAACTTTGGTCAGGTTGAACTTGAGTTTGAAAGGGTGAGTTGGAATGATTAGGAGAAGGAGACTTGGATATAGTAGAAGAATGACTAGCTGAGGTGATGTATTAGGATAAGAGGTTGAGAAGGATTGAGATGAGGGTAATAGAGACAAAATTGAAAGTGGAGGAAGATACACACTATGATAAGGAAAAGAAGGAGTGTTAGAATTAGGAAATAACTCAGGATAAGGAAAACTAAGTTCATTGAATAAAAAATCCTTACAGATGTATAGCCCACCACTAGAGGATAAACGTCTATATCCTTTATGGGAAGTAGAGTAGCCAAGGAACAAACACTCTTGGGACCTAAAGTCTAGTTTGTGATTGTTATAGGGCCTAAGGAGAGGGAAGCAAGCACAACCAAATACCTTTAAAAATTGATAGTCAGGTTGTGTGTTAAACAAGAAAGTATAGGTTACTTTGAACTAAATAGAGGAAGAAAGGAGCCTATTTATACGATAGACATAAGTTGAGAAGGCATAATCTCAGGTTTGAATCCCGCTGGGTGCAAACAATTCATGCGTTGGGCCAGTCCATACAGAGGTTTACTTTAAATGGGCCCCCGCAAGTGGACGATGGGATTGGTCCCCTTGGATTAGTCGGTCGCAAGGCCGAATATCAAGATTTAAAAAAAAAAAGTGGCAAGGAAGATTGACTAAGAAGGGTTAGGCCCATGTCAACTATATGCCTATGTTTCCTCTCCTCAACGCCATTTTGGTGATGTGTGAGAGGAAATTTTACTCTATGTATGATGCCATGATCTTTTAGGAACTTGAAGAAGGGCCTAAATTTACCACGCAGTCAGATTGAATGGACTTGATATGACATCCAAGTTGGAGTTCAACTAAGCTCTTAAATTGTTGGAAAGTGGAAAAAGCTTCAGCCTTAGTTTTAAGGAAATAGATCCAAGTAAACTTGGAATAGGCATCCACAAATGAAATATAGTATTTGAAACCTAAAGTGGAAGAGTAAGGGGAAGGACTCCACAAATAACTAAAAACAGGTTCTGAGGGAGTGGTGTGTGAGGCAGAAGAGTGTAATTTGGGTGCTTTATCCTACAACAAGCGGAGCAAAAACTAGTAAAATATTTAGTGTTGAAAGAAATATTACTTTTGATAACACGAAAAATACATCGTGTATTAGGATTGATTTACATGAATTAATTTACCGTTTTTATTCATTATATTTCTTTATGTTGGTATTTTTAGTATGTTTCAGGTAACTACACTCATCTAGGCCTGCATGAGAGAAGAGGAAGAAATTGGAAGAAAAATGGCTTAAATATCATACTTCAGCTAAAGTAGCAGAAGTAGCAGAAAAATTATAAGACAGAAGACTGTGTCGTCCGGCACAACCCCTTGTTATGCCCGGCACAAAAGCCAATGTTCCCCTCGGCACACAACACACCCCGACCGACACAAGTGTAAGCCCACTTCAAAAAAGACGTGGTTTTTCCCACGTCAGAAAGAGAAACCCCCGTTCACATCCTATATTTTCTGAACACTAATTCTCCAGCCCACTACGTACTGCTAAATTCTAGGGAAAGTATGTCATGGCAAGGCAAGATATATAAGACTGACAACTACCAATATTGGAGCTCTCTCATCTCCGTCATTATTCCTAATTTTTTCATTTTCTGCAACTTTTGTCTTTCTCTGCAATTTCCTTTTGTTTCCATTCTTAGTTTTAAGCAGTTAAATATATTTCAAAGCAATAGTTTCCTACATTGGGGAACTATTGCAACCATATATTTAGGAACTTTCTATCCCCGAATTCAATTTGTAATCGAAGAGGAATCTGTATGTTTGCTAAAGGATACTTTGGCACTTGAAGGATCTCTAATTCTAGTTTACTTAATTTAAATTCCAGGTTCCAATTTATATGCTTTTTTCGTTTTTATATTCAATCTCCATGCTTAAATTTATATCTCTAAAATGTTTTTGTATGTTCGTATTTGAAAGCATGTCTAGCAAAATTCCCAACATTGGTATGTAAGGTCACAGAAACGAAGGGTTCAATAACGATTTGGCATAAACATTAATTAAACTTTTTCTGGTCTTGATTTCTAAAATTAAGACTAAATTGTTTTGTTACGAGAGTAAATTACAAACTAAGGTTTAAAATCAACACAACGAGAGTTTGAGGTTTTTACCAGATAGTAGTTATCAAACATTAACTCTAAATATAAAGAGAGCGCTTTAGAATTAATTAGACTATGTTGTTTTTCAAAAAGTATGTTCAATTTTAAATGAGATAGAGAGAGCAAGCATCTAGACCTGGTCATATGATTTGAGTCAATAAACACGGGAGTGTGAGATAAAGGTTTTTAATTCGATAACTTCTACTGAAAAGTGTTTTTATACATAAAATAACGCCAATGACTTATTGAATCCCTTAAGTCCGACTATTGCATACCGGTGTCTAATTCTCTGATCATTTAATTCAAACTTTATTAAATTTCCATTTCCCCCTAAAACCAAAGAAATCATAGCTTTATCTAAACTTAGTAACATAGATCGTACTAGAATTGACCCTCAGTCCTTGTGGGTTCGATATCTTTTCAAAACTACGCGATCAGCTTTATTATAGAAAAAGTTTTAGGGCATGAGGATTAGGGTGACCTAACCTTAAATTACACATATTAGATGTACTAGAATAGAAAAAAAAACATTAATTAATACTAGAATCAAACTTCTTGTGCAATACTCAACTAGAAGGTATAAGTGACTGCATTTGTTGGCCAGATAGAGTCATAGAGGGAAACTCATATAATCCAACCATGTCAACATCAAATTTAAGTAATGTATCCATAGATACCTGTGATTACACAAAACATTTATTAGCTGAGAATAAGAATTGGACATTTTTATCACGACAAAATTGATTGACACTGATTAAATTCTTGGTGATAGAGGGAATAAGTAAGAGACTGTGAAGTGTTAGGGGTGTATGAGGGTGAATGGGTGAAGGCAAAACACTAGATCAAGATGACTTAATATGCAAACCTTGTTTATTTCCCATGAAGATCTGATTAGGACCTTCAAAGGGAACTAGTTGTTGAATGTTCTTGGCATCATTTATAACATGAAAAGAAGCACTAGAATCAAGGAATCGTGATGTAGAGATAGTGGGTAATGGATTAGTAACAAAATCACTTGGATCATGGGTGAAATTCACAACACTTCTTGACTGTGTGGGAGGCCATTGCCGAGAATTATAGGAATTACCAAGTGGTGTAAGAGGCTGGTAATTATGATTAAATCTGTACCAACAAATGAGATTTGAGTGTCCATCCTTGAAGTAAACTTGGCATTGTATGTGAGCATTAGAATTCATGCATCTTCCTCTACCAAACCAACTTCCATGAGATCCTCTGAAGCCACAAAAGTGACTAAAATATTGTTCAACATAAGGTGGAGGCGGCTGAGATGAAGTAAAGTCAACACTAGTGGATTGGATGTCATTAGTAGGACTAAACTAGCTTGAGCCAAGTTGAGATACTCGATCTGGAATATAAGACTTCTTGACGAAGTTCATGAGCTAAAAGTATAATTTCTACTTCGTGTAAGTCCATGATCTAAACTTACTATCAATAACTGACATTACAAGCGCAAATTTAGAAGGAAAACTTTCAAGGATAACATCTATATGGTGTGATGCAAGCACAAAATCACCAATAGAAGCAAGAGCATCCACAATAGTATGCGCCTTGAGTAAAAACTCTTGTACTATTTAAGTAATAAAAGTTAGGGCACGAAGTTCCACATGCAATTATCTTGCTTGCGCACGAGTCTGCTTCTAGAAGTAATTGAAAAATTGGCCCCAAAGTTGTTGAGATTGCGAGCCTCTAAGAACACGAGAGGGAATTTTGTTTGAAAGTGTCGATTGCAACCACGAAAGTAGCATTTGATCTTTTTGAAGTCATCTAGAATACACAGGGTTCATGCTATCGGTTGTGCGAGCTTTATCATCCACAAATTGAGGAGAAATTTGAGTGCAAACAACAAAATCAATATGGTTATGCGCGTTGATTAATGGCTTAATCTTGTGAGGACATAGATGAAAATTCTTTTCATTGATTTTCTGTGCAATTTTAAGCGAGAACTGGAGGCGATCAGATTCCTCCACAGAGCTCGAAACAATCAGTACAAGATTCAGTGAAGTTTGAGCGGAAGAAGGGTGTCGTAGCCATGGCCAAAACCTATATCGCAACCTAACAATATGATACCATATTACAATTGGTAGAGGGAAATATTAACTGCATTTTGAATCTAACAAACTTTTGATTTTAGAATTAGTTAGTTAGAATAAGTTACAATTATCTACTTTATATATAGCAGATTAGTTGACTTGCAATAAGAGGTTTTATCAGTGCTCAAGCTAACATGTGAAAGTCTTGAGCCTCACGTACACAACTAGTGTTCAACCCTAAGTCCTTATCTTTTGAGTTTAATTTTGGATGTATTTACGGAACACATCCAAGAGTTTGCATTAATATGTATGCTTTCTCTAGATGATATAATCCTACTTGAAGAATTGAAGGAAGATGAAAATGAGAGGTTGAAGACTTGGAGACGAGTGTTAGAAACATATGACTTTTGCCTAAGTAGAAGTAAAATGTAGTATACGGAATGTAAGTTCAGCAAAAGGATAAACATTTCTAACCTAGAGATGAAAGTTGGAGATCATAACGTTCCAGAAGTCACATAGTTTAAATATCTTTGGTCCGTAATACAAAACAATGGAGAAATAAAAGAGTATGTAAACCATCAAATTCAAATTGAGTGGCTGAAATGAAGAAGGGTCTCAGGGGGTTTTACGAGACACAAAAGTATTGCTTAAGCAGAAGAGAACATTTTACCAAACAATAGTAAGACTTGTGGTGTTGTACGAGATAAAAGATTGGGATGTTAAGAATTAACACGAGAATACAATAAGTTTACTATATATGAGGATGTTGTGTTGGATGTGTAGTAAAATTAGACATGATAGTATTAAAAATGTTAATATTATAGAGTGTGCGTTGGGGTAACACCTATAGTAGAAAAGATGGGGAAAATAGACTTAGATGATTTGGATACGTAGAGAGAAAATTTTTAGATTATGTTACAAAGATAGTAGATTAGATGTAGGGGTAAGAATAGACTAGGCCGTGTAAGGCTTTACCAAGCCTGAGTATGGCCTACTAAAAAATTTGAAGCCTAAGTCTGTCTTGTAGCATATCTTAGACTTATTTTTAGACATGTGCCAAGTATTTTCAAAGGCCCGATTAACCTATTAGCATACTTAAAAGTTTATAAAAAAGTCTAGACATTTTAAAATTAAAAAAGTCTAGACATTTTAAAATAAAAAAAAAGTTTGGTTTAATTTGAGTTCATGTAGACTAGATTGTAGGTCTCTATTAATTGATCTGACATGTTTTTTACCCCTGATCACACTAACATATTTTTCACCCCTAATCAAATGAAAATGCGCCATATAACTACATATTGATAACGAAATTGAAAATGCGCCATACAACTACTTGTTGATAACGAAGTAGAAAATTATAAGTGAAACCATTACAAAAGATTTTGAGGTCAATGAATTTGATAGAAATATATTGTTAGATAGAAGACTTTAACAAAATATGTTTTTTTCGAGTTTTTGTAGAGTATGGACTATAACATAAAATTTTGTAATTTGAGACTTTAAAAATGTAGTGTCAATCCATCCTAATTTTTTCCCAAGACAATGAAGTTTTATAAAAAAAAATTAAAAAAAATTTACATAAAGATTTGTAGAATAACTTTTTTTTTCAAAAGGAAACTATATAGTTAAGAAAAAAAACTGAAAAAATAAAAATAAAAATATCAAACTTTCTTTCTTCTCTTACAAGTATCATCAACTCCATTTTATGAAATTAAAACTTTAATTCAGACTTTTAATTTTTTTTTTAAAAATATACGTCCCATAAGTTAATTCAATCTTAAGATTGTAGTTAGAAAATAAAACACAACCATGCACACACAAAAAAGACTGATATGTGCTTGGTTGTAATTTTCAATTACCCACTATGAGTCCACTACTAAATTGTATTGCTTACTTTAACATTAATAAACTGTTTCTTTTTTATGAAGGAGACTACTAGACACTAGACCCCTTTAATAAACTGTTTTTGATTAAAAAAGTGAACATTCCAATTAGGGGTGGCAAAACGGGCCGTGGCCCGCTGGACCGGCCCGCGCACCCGCCAAAAAATAGCGGGTTGGATTGAGATTTTAGGCCCGCCGCTTGCCAAAACCCGCCCCGCCAAAACCCGTCACCCGCCATAGCCCGCCCCGCCAATGCCCGCCGTTGTAAATATATGTAATATTTTTAAAAATAAAAATGGTTTAAAATTGCATTTATAAAAAATTGTTTTAAAAAATAAGTAAAAAGTTTAATTAAAAGGTAAAAAAATGAAAAAATATATAAATAAAAATAGGCGGGCATGATTTTTATACCCATTTCACTTGGCGGACATGTACATCCCCTCGTTTTTTGATGGACTTAAGGCGGAACGGGCGGCCCGTTTTGCCACCCATAATTTCAATACTTTTGAAATTCGATTGTTCATGTAGTCATATAATAATATCTTTTCACCTTTTTATAGTAACTTGTCTATGCACTCATCCGCATTCACTTATGCCATATCATCAAAGCCATTTTGATTGCCATAAACTAGTTTTATAATGGTATGAAATTGTAAATATATCCTTTTTGATTAAAAAATATTTATTTTTTAAAAATTACTCCGAGACTTTCTTCTAGGATTGACACACCTTTTTTTTCAATTCCATTGATCTATTTATATCGATCAGATCGAAACCAATGTGTGGGCCACTAAATATGAGTGCCAATACCCAACTAAATTGATAGGGTACTTAAGAATTTATTTAATTTAATTTTTTTGTTAATCCTACATTATGAAGCATCCGTCTGCCAAAAATCCTCTACTAGTGTGTTTATTTCCAAGTTCTTTAAACCATGCATTGAGTAACAATATCATTCCCAAATAGTTGAAAGGAACACGATGAATGATCATCATTTAACCAAAAACCAAATACAACAAGAATCAATAACTAATCTTGAATGATGTCACAGTTTAAATATAACAAAACAGGTTCTTTCTTCCGGAGTTAAAGAAAAACAAATTAGGTGGAGAGTCTCGTTCAAGATTCTTACAACCGATTCTTCCCAGATAATACTCCCTATAATTATTGGCCCAAGCAGCCATGGAAATCCAACAGCTTGCTTAAGTAACTGCAACATCAAAAAAGTAAATTATAAAAAAGCATTAGTATTACAGGGCATTAAGATTTTATACTATTGCTAAACCCATCATTACATCACTTAACTTTCACAAATTTTGCCCTCAGAAGCTGTTATAACACTATAGACAAAAATACGTAAAGAAAACTGAATATCAAAAGGAATGGGAAGTGGTTGAAATCATCCATGCCTGAAGATTTCAAATTGTTTTTGGTAGGAAGTATTTCAAACAGAAAGCAAACTTCATTACCACGAAAAATTTATTTTTCAAAGTAAAGTATTTGGGTCAAAGAGGTCATTCTCATTTGATTTTAAGTTTAACCATAATAATAAATGAGAATTTAGAACATCACCTCAGGAATCAGGATCACCTGTGAAAGGAATGGAGTTTACCAATTAGTAGTATTAGAATAACTGATGAAAGGACTGGGTAACCAGCCATTTCAAGGACGACTCTTGCAGGGATTTTATTTGTGAAAGTGAACAAATTTATGCAAGGAACAAATTGAATAGAAATGCCAAAATTGACCTATCCACATGACATTATAAGGGAGGCCTCTACATTTCTCCATGAAAAACACAGTTTTATATCTTGACAATAGCATTTCCAGAATGGTATAGAAACTTGAAAACAAAAGTTAACTACTGTTATTAAAAAAAAGAAACCTAGCAATGAAAATATGATTATGGTACAATCTTAGTTTGTGATTCACTTAGGACTGAGGACTACATAAATAACTACTAAATCAGCAAATAACTTCAACATTAACAATGAAGTATCACATAAAATGGACATGCCCAAGGGAAACAAAATTGATTGCAGACATTTCAAAAATTGAAAATTCAGTACTTGAGCAAAATCTGAATAGTGCTCAAGATTATCTCTAAAAAATCATTAACCCCTCACTCACTTGTACATTTAATTAAAAAATGTTATTGAATTCATAATTCTAAACAAAGTAATAAAAGAGAACCTACAATGCAGCATTCGTCTCTCCCCATTGGATGATCAACGTCCTTGAGCATCACCCATCTTTTCCATTCCTCCCTATAAATTCAAATCTTAATCTTAATACCTTATCATCAACCAAACTCACAAAGCTCTACCCAATCCATCTCTTCACATGAATCAAAACAGAACTGACTAATTTTTAATATCAAATTTCTATACTCTATAATATGCACAAACCCAAAGGGTTACCATTCATTTTGATACTTGAATGTATGAGAAACTGTCAATATAGTCCCTAAATGTATCAAAATTGCAAACTCGAAGCGCCTCTTTTATGAGTAATTTTTGTATGGTCTGAAAATCAATATGGCAAAACAACAAAGAAATCGATTTTTCACATTTTTCACAGACAACACATATCCTATAAAACAAACAAGACTCACAAAGAGACTATTAGCGATCTTGACAAGAACGACGGAAGGTACCATTCGACAGCTCGCTACAAGCTCGTGCACTGGCGACAATATGAGAAGTGAGACAAGCTACCGCCATCGTGCTATGCAGTGGCAAAAGTGACTGTACGCAACCCAATTGCCCCAAATTCCTGCACCAACAAACACACAACAAATTCAGAATATGCATAAGCAATACATTCACATTCACATTCACATTCACATTCACATTCACATTCACAATTCATAAGCAATTTCATTTTCGTTGAAGTTAAATTCGATTAAGGTTAAAGAGTGGAATGGTGAGTTAGGGTTGGGACCTGGAAGTGGTGGCAGGCATGGAAAAGAGGCGGGACTGGATGCGAGGAGCGGCGAGTGGCGGGGGACGGATGCGGGGAAGGGGGGAAGGAGCGACCGGGCGGAGGGAATTTCTGGCTGTGGAGATGAAGGAGCGAGATAGAGATCCAGATCGTAACGCCATTTGTTTGAGTATTGGAAAATCGGAAAACGGTGGTTAGGGTTTTGTGAGGGTTTAGTTTCAGATTTTCAGTGACAGTGGAATATTGAATCTGATACTGATTGTAGCCTGTAGGTTGGTTTTGCCTCGAATTTTCATGCGACGACGTCGTATTTCCTCCCTTTCGACTTTTTTTCCATTTTGACTTATTTGTTTTTTTTTTAATATGTACTTTGACCTCCTAACTTTTAAATTTGTAATTTTGATCTTTTAATTTTTTTTAAAATTTTTTAAAGTCAATTGTAAGGAAACTCGTCAGTGCAAAGTTTAAATATACAGAATGGAGCACTTGTCAATTTTTTTTGACAACATGCACTCACCGAATTATAAAGACAAATTTGTTATATCGCGTATATCTTTGGTGGTGAGTTATCCACCACATTGCTAAGTGAAACGGAGTTTGCTAAGGTATGATTGAGATGTTCACCTCAAGAAATGATATGTTTCCTTAATCTGCATCTTACTATAATCTCGTTGCTAGGTTAAATGGACAATTTATACATGTCTCAAAGATTAGGTCGGAGACGAATTATTAAACATTTCCCCTTTTATAGGTCTCACACTTGAGGGACTCAGTTAACAAGTTTCCACCTAATCTCTTCAACCCTTTTGCAAACCTCATACTTGAGGAATTTTGGACTATAATGTTTTTGCACTCAGTTACTTCGCCTTTATAGGTCTCGTGCTCGAAGAAGTATGAATATTTATACTTCTTCCTTTAATCACTTCGTTTTTACATGTCTCGTGCTTGAAGGACTATGTACCGTTATGACTTTAGCATTAAACCACTCCACACTTACATGCTCTGTGCTTGAGGAGGATATGTCTATAATGATCGAAATCCAATTAGCATCGACAAACCCTAACCCATTTATCCTAGAACACGCTAAACTCCACAAAGTACTTAGATCGGTATAGAAAAGGTGATGCACATGCCAAGTCAAACTGGTTAGCTCACAACGATATGCTTAGTGAATGAGGTCATCCAATTTAAGGATTAGCTCGATTCTTGGGTAAGAGGCTAACTCAGCTTCAAGTCGAGTCAAACCGGTTAGCTCACCACGATATGCAGGGTGAGTGAGGTCATCCAATTTGAAGATTAGCTCGGTTTCAAGGTAAGAAGTTAACTCAGCTTCAAGTCATATAATGGTGATCAAGATTATATAATTAAACTTCAAATAAAAGTACACAATAATGAATAGTCATAATGTTGTTGTAACAATCATAAATAGTTAAGACTGTGAAGGTTTGAATAAATGGTACAACTGAACTAATATGTTGAAGCTTTGTTTGTTCTCTAGAGGTTCTCTAGAGAGAGAGAGTCATCCATAATGTAAAAAATGTAATTTCATATTGTAGAATCGAGAAAATAGTGTAATTTTAAATTGTAGAATTCAATGTGCATCGGCCAAACCGAACAAATAGAATGTATTTCAAATTTTAAAATTCAAATATTTTAAAAAAATATGTCCCAATTCCTAAAATCCGAAAAGCATTTTTAAGTTTTCAGAATTTCTTAGAGACGAAATTCATAGTGTGAATGTAATGTATTTCAAATTTTAAAATTATTATATTTAAAAATCATGTCCCAATTCCTAAAATTCGAAGAGCATTTTTAAATTTTCAGAAATTCCTAAAGTCTGAAAAGCATTTTTAAGTTTTCGGAACATCTTAGAGACTAGAGAGTTCATAGTGATGAATTTTTTTTTGGTTTATCTCCACCGGTTTAGTCCGGTTAGGGGGTCAGTTTTGACATCAAATGGTTCCAGCCCCCTCCCGATCACAGTTGTGGGAGATCGAACCGTGGTTCTCTCTACTAAGTCTAGCACCAACCAACACTAAATTAACTAACGATTGGTGAAGTTATGCCGATATTTGAGGATTCCTCTTTCTATTAACTAGTGTTCAATATTTTCCGTTCCCTCTGAACACCTTAACTCGCCAAGGGCGGGTGTCTTTCAAGCGCCGGGTCCAAATACAAATACCAAAATGAAACTATTATTCACAGCTAAAACAATTCAACAATTGCATTAATAAAATGCTTCTCCATTAAATTACATCTTCCGATACTACAATCCGAGTTTAACAATAAGATATGTCACGATCCAACAAACATGTCCAATAACTTATTGTAAAAACTAATGAATGTTGTTCCTTAAAACTTTATTGGACAATTGGAAGACAAAAAATCAAGGATTAACCTCGTTAAAGGAGTATGTCTTAACACACTTCAAGCCATTATTATATGAGTAAACTCTGCCTGGTGTTAAATTTGCCACAACCATGCTCCCTCTATAATGTAGTCTCATTTTGGAATTTTGGTTTTGTGACCAAAGCCCAACTTCATGCAGGTTTCCTTCTTTCCAGCAGATGTTAACAGTCACCCCGCCACGGGCTTTTAATCCTTTCACACAACCACTTGCCCATTTATCACGAGGCAACGCGGGAAGTAAGAAGAGGTCCTTTGTTGTGCTTTGAACAAGCATTTCTGCAATTGCTGATGAAAAACTGACACCAAACAGCGATATCAGCCAAAGAAATTCAAAATTTTTAGTACTAGCTATTGCCTAGTTTTATCACACGCAAGATTTCTAAGGCAGAATATTTCAGCTCAAGCTTTCACATGATGAATGTGAAATGAAACCAACATAGTACAGAAACATTAAAGTTAAAGTTGGGACTTACCCAAAGTTTGCATCAATTTGGAATGGAGGATGTGCTGTGAACAGGTTACTGTAAAGTCCTCCTTCGTAATCTGCCTCATGCTCAGGGTCCACCAAGATAATCAAATGTTTTATCATGCGATATGCATGCTCACTGTTGTGCAGATGAGCCCACAATGCAGCTTTCCAAGTTGATGACCATCCAGGACCGTCTTCTCCTGTAACACAATGCAAGAATGACCATTACTATTGAATTATATTATTTCAAAGTATTATAGCTGAAAAAGTTCAGCCTTATGTCATTCTGTCATACAAGGTTGAGCATGAACATGGTAATTCCTAATTTGATTATGTAATATAGTTGTTGTGATAGTTTTCTCGTAAAAAACCTCTTTTAATTAAACTATTATCAACAGCTTTACAGAGATCTGGAGTTTTTTCAAGATCTATTGTGTGCCCAGGAAACAAGCCAAACAAATGTGAAACATGTCGATGATGTACTTCTGGATCCTGAAAATCTTCAGCCTGTCAAATAAATAAGATGTTAAATTTAACATGGAATTGCTCGACTACAATCTGAGTTTGTCTTTTAAAATTAAAACAAGAAATTAGATGACATTCACTCGACAAATTGACATGTCGGAAATGAAGAGAAGGAGTGCTACTAATATTGAACATAATTGCATACCCATTCCATAATGCATCCATCCCTAGCAATTTTTGTAGGAGGAAGCCTAGACTGAGACGCAATTACTCTTTTGATAATAGCATCATCATGTCTTCCCAAAACCTGTTTTTGACAAACTCAGTAACCAAGATAAAATTAGGATAACTAAAAACTAGTACCTAATTCCAAAAAAAAGAACTAGTGACTAGTATAGGTTTGAGAACTAAGATAAGTTCACCTCAGCAGCAGAAATGATTATAGAGAAAATTTCTTTTATGATTGAAATATCCATGGTTGATGAGTAGCTCACACTAGCTTGCTTTTGATCTGGTGCAATGAACATGTGCTCCGGTGAAGTTGATGGGTTAGTTTCCAATAGTCCACCAGGGCCTTCAATCAACCAATCCAACAAAAATGATGTGCATCCTTCCAACAAAGGATATGCTTTATTTTTTAGAAATTCCTATTATAAAAGCAAAATCAATATTTGGAATGTGTGTATGTAATAATAGCACAGCAGATAGAGCAAATCTAGTTTAAGAAAAAGTAGTTATTTGAACCCAAAAAAAGACGTATATATGTATCATTATAGTATATAGTATATTATATTTTCCATCCATCAGCAAATTATAACCTTTAAATGTTCCATAATTATAATCTCAAAGGTTTGTTGATAATGATAGCAGTAAATAAGTTTTACACCCATCAAATGAAACATGAAATTTTATATACTATTTTTCGGTCTTCAACATTGATTTAACAGCAGTCTCCTAAAAATATTGATCATCATAGTTAAATAAGGAATTAGTTGGACTAAAACCAGCTTGAAATCTCATTTTGTAAATAAAAAGTAATTACCAAAAATTGGTCGGAGTAGGTTATGCTTCCATCATCTCTAGTAGAACTTATAGTAATGCATGAAAATGGAAGGTTAATTTGGCATGTACAACAGATTAAGCTCTTCAAGGTAAAAACATTTATTGTTCTGCAAATGTAATAACCCAGGGGAAATCTATACTTGTTAGATCTCCCCTTTACCAATATAGCTGTTTTTGCGATATTACAATTTTTGATTCAATGAGATTAAGGCTCAGATAGTTTCTTAAAAAAAACTTAGAGCTTACTTTGTCCATTGTATAAGTGTAATGCTCCCATAGATGGATAGCAAGCCAAGCTCCACCCATTGGCCATAAAGCCCAAACAGCCTGACCTCGATCTGGAGATGTTTTAACCCATAAGTCAGAAACCTGATGTGCAACCCAACCATTTGCTTCATAGTTCACCTGCATGCCAGATCAAATGAAATTCTGAATAGTCTCTCCCAACTAACCCAAACACAAACAACCCAATTGCATGCAGTCCCGTTTCTACCCTTCTATTTAAAACATACAATTACTTTAAATCGGGCCTAATTACTTGGGTCTGCGCCTAGCATACATTTGATTAATAGGAGGTCTACTAACAAGCTACTAATAACTGACGAGCATAATTATAAACGATTTCTTTCTTACATGGAATGTCAAGAGTTATATGAAAGAAAAAGTAAACACAGAAAATACCTTTGCAGTTTTACTACCATTGACTGACATAGAGGAAATGTAATCAAATAATGGCTCTTGACACTCACGTAGGTTACAAGAAAGGGATGGCCAATAATTCATTTGAAGATTTATGTTCAAGTGCTGAGCCCCACTGGATAACATAAAAAAGACAAATTATTAAATCTCGTGAATTCTTTAAAAAATTACTTCTAGATATTTATTAGATACTCGTTCTCTATATTGAAACTCTAAGCCATTTTATAGAACCTAATATCTTTACTTTCCGTTTACATTTTTATTTATTGTTAGAGGAGGGATGAAAATTGAAGGGAATACATACTCCCATGCAGGCGAAACATCTTTATTCCAAATACCCTGTAGGTTCGCCACCTGAGTTCCAGGACGTGAACAAGCGATTAGTAGATATCGACCATATTGAAACAAAAGCTCCACAAAGGAAGGATCTTCATCCTTTTGAAATGATTTGACTCTTGATGAAGTTGGAACAGTACCATCACCTCCCAATTGAGAGATATTAGTCTTGGAACTTTTAGAGAGTTGCAATGAGACCCGATGAAATAGATGCTGATAATCGTCCAAGTGACGTGCATATATATTGTCATATGAAAAGCTTTTCACAGACTTCATTTTACTCAAGGACTCGGAAGTAGGATCCTTCTTAGAGTCTTTAGGATTAGTAAATGGACCATCAAAAGACGAGGAAGCTGTCAGAAGCAAAACAGCCCAGTCTGCACCTTCAACTCTAAACTTCTTATCATCCAAAGCATGTATAACTCCTTTGCCATTACTAATCTGCAGATCAAGAACTGCACAAAACTGAATTCCCTTTGGTTCGCCACCGTAATTGAGATGTGGCGCGATCCTTTTGACAGGACAACTTCCTTCCAATATTATCTGATTTTGGCCGCTTAACCGTGAATTGTGATGTAATTTGCTATCCAAAGATACTGTAAATGATAATGACCCTGACTTGCTAGTGGAAAACTTTGTCACTAGCACTTGGTCTGGATAAGAAGAAAAATGCTCTCTGGTAAATTCTACATCACCCACATTGTATTTTATTTTTGCTGTTGCAGTATCCAAATCAAGCTCCCTGTGATAAGACTCTTCCGAATATTTAAGATGAGCATCATCAAACTCCAATTTAATATCACCAAGAAGTTGGTATACCTTCATTTATAAAAAAACAAATCCATGAATGACAATACTAGTGGAATGAAAGCATGTATGTGATTTATATTGTAGAAAAATAGCAACTACTTGGATTCCTCGGTTTATATATCATATTCCTCGGTTATCAACCCCTAACATCAATTTAATAAATATCGTAGTTCCTCATAAACTATAGAAAAAGGGTTATATCAATTTGCAGTATGTTACATACTTCAGAAGGGATTCCTGACAATTTCTCAGCTGCTGTTGTAGCTTCGGGATATTTTCTGTCATCAACAAGTTTTCGAACTTCAGCCAGCACCTCAGGAGCATTTTTGTCGGTGTAGTTACCAGGTACCCCAGTCCACAGGGTGTCTTCTATAAAAAAAAAAAAAATTGAACCCTCATGCTAGTAAGTTTTTTAAACGAGAAAAGCCCAAACACATCAAATTGGTTTTACTACGGATAATGCAGCACTACCTTATCCCTGATATCTCAATCATATAAGTTTGTAACTAGAAAATGCCTACAGTACTATTATCACCCATATACAAAAATTAAGCTTTCAATGCAGATTTTTCATCATGAACCACATTGAATCTTAAAAATATCTTGAAGGAACTACAAAATAATCGAGAGCAAATTAAGTTTACACAAAAAGTCTTCCCTTCAAATCAAAGCCTACCCGCGATGTGTCATTCAGACATTAGCCATTGTCAGAAATAATCATTAACATAATAGAGTCCAAAAGAAAATCAAGCAATACTATGGTCTAATATATCTAATAGCCATACCAAGCGTGTGTTTAGTTCCGCGCTGAAAAAAAATAATTTTGAATGAATTGATTTTGTAAAATTGATTCTAGTTAAAAGTGAATTGAAGAAATTGATTCTAGTTAAAACGGTAAAATAATTTATGTTAGGATAAATATGTGTAGAAGAACTTAGAAGTGAGTAGTAAAAATCATGTTTAAACTCAAAAGCTACAAATTGTAGCTTCAAGTAGATTCAATTCTAAAGGCAGGATCAATTCTACTTTAGACAACCAAACACCTCAAAATCATTCCAAAATCAATTCTTGACCTCTAGAATTGCTTTTGACTCCTGCATTGCATTGCATTGAATCAATCAAATCAAAGACAAAGAGAATAAGATTATCATATCAAATCAAATCAAGTCAGAAAGTGACAATGAATTTTGACAATACATTTATGCCCTTTTAATAGGTTAAATTTCATATGCATACTATAATAAATGGTACTAATCCAAAAATAGGAATGTAATGAGCAGCATTTTACCATTGAGCTGTAGAACATCAGTGTGAACACCACCCCAAACCATGGCACCAAGACTGCCATTACCGATTGGGATTGCATCGGTCCAGTACTTTGCAGGGCTAGAAAAAGTAACCTTCAATGGCCTTGAAGATTCATCATCATCAAGATGATCAGCATTTGGTAAAGATGGTTTCCACAAGTGTTTTGGCGAGGGAGCGCGCACCAGAACCCAATCTCCATCTTCCATTATCGTGAAAGGAAGAGAGTGAATGCGTGAGTCGGTGGAAGTGAAGTGAACAAAGAAACGTGATAGCAGTGGTTGCTTGTCAGTGTTTGCTTGTTATAGTTTTGTTGAAATGAAGAAAATTAGTACTAACATTTAAAGTTGTGAGGTCCACATTGTGTTGCAATGATGTCACGGACCTTTCTCAAGCTAGAGGTAGATTTGAAAACAAGTTTATATGAAAATGAATTGGCTATTCATGTGGCGTGGCGAGAAAAGAATGTCATTTTCAGTTCAATGTATTTTAATGTAATTCGGGAAGAAAATTGGGATGAATGGAAAACATCATTTGAAGGAAGTAATCCAATGTCTAACTAAAAATATAAAAGAGAAAGTGAGAAACGCAATATGGAATTTTGGTTTTTATTGGAAAACATATGTATTATGCAAAATCATTAAGTATTAACACCGATGGTAAAATTTATCAATTAATCATTTATTTTGATTCAGAGGTCAATTCTGATATCAAATGGTTTCAACTCCCTCTTGATCATAGTTACGGAGATCGAACCATGATCATTTATATTAAGTCTAGTGTTAATCACCATTGAATCAATTAGGGGTGGCAAAACGGTCTGTCTTGTTGAGCACGTCCGTTCTGCCCCCACTTTTTTGTAGGACGGGTCAAGATTTTAGACTCGCAACCTCTTTTATGTTCGCTCCGTCCCGTCTCATTTTTCTTCGAGTATTTACATAAAGTTTTACATTTTTTAGGCCTAAGGAGTGCAAAGTCCGCGGGCATTCCCTGTACCGCCGTTTTTTTTCTGGAACAACCCAAGATTTTAAGTCAGCATTCTTAACTATGTTTGTCCCGCTCCGCCATACCCTATTTTTGTGGGTCTAAACGGAGCGGGCATGCCCGTTTGCCACCCCTATAGACTAGAATTAATTAACAATTCTTTTTAAAATTTTAACTACATGATCGTATTTGATTTTAGAGATTGTTATAGTAGCCACTATCAAATTAAAACCAACATCGTATTATGATATCATTAGATTTGATAAAACCAACATTGTATTATGATATCATTAGATACCATAGTCAAGGAGCCTATTAAGATATAGTTGGTTTTTTGTTGTTGTATAAATCGATGTATGTTCTGCGTGCAAATGCAAAAACTAATTCCTCGAGCCGTGTAAGATCATATAGGCGGCTAAGCCCTCACTCAAGAGATTTATCAGTGTTGTGTGCCCAAAACAGGAACCAAACCCGTAACCTTTGGTTAAGGTGGAGGAGACACAGGCAGAGATGATTTTGACTTAACTTTTCTTTCTCTTTAAATTTAATTTCAGCAGGATTTTTAAAAGTTTTTTTTTCTTTGTCCATTTTCTTCACTCTTCTTCTTTTTCTCAATTTTTTCTTCATTTTTTTTATTTGGTTCTTTCTTTCAATTTTTTTTTTAATCTCTTTTTCTTTCTTTTTTTATGAATATAAATTATTATTTTTATAATTTTTCTTATTTTATTTGTTAGTGGTATTGAGAGAAAGCAAATACAATCAAAAACATTAATAGTCAAAAGAGAAACAAATATAATCATTGATAAGGGAGAAAAACGAGATTGACCATGAGATACCAACGAAGAAATATATATTTAATTGGTTAGATTTTATGCTTTGCCCTTCTTCTATTTTTCTCACCTTCCTCTCTTTTCTTTTCCCAATGTTTTGATTCCCTCCATTTCTTTTTTGTTTGATACTTTCGTTTGACCTCTTTTTTTTCCATTATTTTTCTCTATCTTTTTTTTCTTCATGAATAATAGATTTTTTTTAATTATTTTACTGATTTGTTTTTGATACTGAGAAAGAAAACAAACACGATAAAAAACAAGTATGAATAAAGGAGAAACATGTGTGATAGTTAATGATAGAGCAAAAACGAGATTGACCATGAGAACACAACAAAAAATATGTCTATGATTTGTTATATTGATAAAAGATTTTAGGAATTTTTTTCCACCACAACTTTATTTTTCCCCGCCCTCTTTCAATTTATTGTTAATCTATTTAAGTTTCACATATGTCCAGCGCATGTTTGATAAAATGTTGTGGTGGATTTCCATAATTTTATTTTATTCTAAATTTTTTTTTCATTTATAATAACATGTAATAATATTCATATGCTTTATTTTTATATATTTCGTGTATTTATAATACGTTAACAAAGTTCTTATTGACTTTGTATGCTTGTAACTTTATTTAGAAAATATGTAAAGTTTTAGGTATAATATAAAAAGATAAAAGGAGTTTATGTTTCATGAAGAAGAATAAAGACAATTGAGTTGCATACAAAATGGTAGATTGCTTTAAAAAAATGAGAGACTTATAGAAACACTACCAATGACACCGTCAATACAAAGCCCAAGACGACCATTTCACTTACTTTAGTTTGTTAAACCCACCATTATTATTGATGTTGCAGTTTTTTTGTTTTGTTTATGTTATTTTATAGCCTCGATTATATCTATATATGATAATCTAACGCATTTCTTTGTCGCAATCTCACTTTTTCACAAGATTCTTGTATTTTTATCTTTGTTTTAATCCATTTGTAGTAATTTATTTATTATCATAGTATATAATAATGTACAAATTGAAAATGTAGACCACATGATGTTAAGTCGATATGAATTATCAAATTTTGCGTATTCGATGATTAGCTAAAATGATGTTAAGTCGATTCAAAATATTTTGATTGATTAAGAATTCTATAAAGAATATTCTTAGGGTTATGATGATCTATCTATGACCTACACATGTAAAATCTTTATTTTGCTATGTTAATATAATTCTAACATTGTAGAAATAAAATAGATAAATATAATCATATTCCCTTTCAGAGCATATGATCCTGCTCTGAGTTGATGAATCACCTACTTTTGGTTAGAGTAATTACCGTTCAAGATCCTTTTAAGAAAATCTATCTTTTAGAAATGCATAATTTTCTCAGTTAAATCAGAGACAATTTCATGTATTAGTTTAACCGTGTGACCTTTTAGCTCAGATATTAGTTATCACATTTCAATGTATCAACTAATATCTAATCTTATATCTACTTTCACAAAGATATAAGTGAAAAACCTAATGGATCAGAGCATTGACATAAACCCTCATAACAAAGTTTAACCTAAGATATCATGAGGTATGTCCTTTAGACAGTTCTCATAATCATAAGCCTATGATGAAACTACTCACTCATCGTATTATAAAATGCAAGCATAATGATAAATATAAACATTTGCATAAATATAAGGTAAAGAATGATAAAGCGATAAAGAAATAACAGGAATAAAGCATGCATTAATCAAAGAAAGTAAAATGCAACAATGTTTGTTTGTTCTTCCAATTACAAAAAAAAATGCCTAAGCCCAATTAACCAAAGGCGCGTCAGTAGTGTACAATCAGAAAAAATTCCTAAGCCCAATTCATTCAACGTAGTCCGTGGCCCAAATGTTCTTTTTGTTACTTTCCATTTCATTATCAGCATGCATTTATTTTTAACATATGGTTTAAAGCATAAAACGTGACATTTAGAAGAGACTCTGTATTAATTGGTCATGGTGAAGCTTAAGTCACAAGATGACAAAACAAAGCTTGAGCCAATTACAACTTTCCACGCAATAAGCCAATCATATGAATAAAACAAAAGCTGAGTGTATGGGCCAATTAGATCATGTCGCGCATGGAACGAAATGGATAACATGCAAATCACACAGACGCCGGAGCTAGGGCTCTGGTTGTCCACCACACTAAAGTTTTAAAAAAATGCCCATAAATTAAAAGGACGACCACCGATCCACTCGGTTTTTCACCTTGAGTCTAAATTCGACCTTAGTTTCCCTATTTGAAGCCTCAATCACCATGAACGAATGGCATACAAACAAACCCTAAATCACCGGATTCCACAAAACTCAATGTAAACTAAACAAAGTCAATCCTTATGATGCGCAGAGTTTTGACATGCTATCTAAACTCATTTATCACACATTTTTAACACAAGATCGCATTGATTAAAACCTGCAAACAACAAATGCACAAACACCCACCAAGAACATATGGCCTAATGCCCAGCCTCCGGTGGTGGAGCTCCCAGATTTGTTGCAGTATAGGGCAAGCAACAAAAAAGATTTGGAAATATTGATCCAAGAATTATCGTCCACAGAGATGGAGAGATGCAATTCAATAGTTTCTATGGTTTCGAGCTCGGGATTGTATGAGCAAAAAGTAAACAAAGATATAGACAGTAAAAGAATAAACACATTCTTAGAAGAGAAATAACTTATCAGGAATGTAAATATATTCACACTTCACAAACATACACTTACCAACCTGTTATACTCAACCTACGATACTCATCTATGTCATCACATATCTCTCACATAAGCGTCCATCTCTGGAGCACAAACGAGATCATCTCACAACTAAGGTTATCTCTAAAGCAAAGTCACGAGAACATCAGTATTCTCGCGTCGGCGATCTCTCGCGCGCCGCTCAAACACGAAAGCATTACGAACAGATACAAACGGTGAATGCTAGCTCTAAATCCATCTCTAGAGTTCAGAGCCAACAGATTATCATCTTAGATAAGGATTCAAGAACTTTATCTCTAAAGCACCCCAAATCCCCAGCATAGGGCAAAAATCCAGGATAATATCAACACAGATTTGTAAAGCAAGTTAAACATAATATTATAATCGGTAAATATACATAAGATTCAAGTAAATATACAAACAAAACCCAACCAAAGAGAAATACACAAAGAAGAAGAGAAATGAACCGAAAATCTCCCGGTTTGTCAGCTCCGTTCGACGCTCAATCCACCCCCGATCATCCTTATGCAACCTCCGAAGTTGTTTTCTAAGCTAATTTTGATCTAAGGATGAAAATGATGGAGTTGGGACTAAAACATTCCCAAAACCATAACCCTAAAATGTCTCAAATGAAGAAATATAAAGAAAATTCTGCGCAGGTCCGCTCAGCGGACCCCCTCCGCTCAGCGGACTCAAAATTGCATCCAGCCTCTGATTTGCTCCGCTGGAGCTCCGCTCAGTGGACCCCCTCCGCTTAGCGGATGACAGCAATAGTGAAATCTTGTTTTCGCCATAAGTTGAGAACCGTAACTCCGAATTGCGCCCGGTTCGAAGCGTTGGAAAGCTTATTCAATTCTCTATTCAATAATGAATGAATGGAAACCAAAATGATAATTTTTATCATCCTTATTTTGAGCCTTATTCTTTGATGAATTGGTAGAATTTGCATTCTTGAAGCTTAGCCTTTGGTCTTTATTACTCAATGCTCCGAAGATGCATGAATACCTATAAAATGAATGGAAAACTATTAATTGGTATAAAAGTATATGAAAATACAATTATTCACAAATTATACATATTTATACACAAAATGGGGAATTATTCAAACGGTATTAATAAAAGTATCGATAAGTGTCACTATTTACATACACAAAATAAGTACATTTTGGCACTTATCAAACTCTCCCCAACTTGAAACTTTGTTTGTCCTCAAACAATGTCAAATAAATCAAAGAATCAAAAGTAATAAACCAAAGAATTGTGAATCAACAAGTTTAGAAAAACCAAAAACAAATGTATGGCTCAATATAAAAACGTATAAACAAAGTAAATACTTACCACTATACTACAACGACAACATATAAATGAAACTAATCCTAAGTACAAAAATCATGCAAAACATTCTAAACCAATACATGTTATCTCATGAATCACACCTAGCAAAATTTCATCAATGGATGAAGAACACACAAAGGTGAGGGACTTTTAACACTCATCCAACAATCTTGCAAACAAAAGATTAAATTATGCATTCATCCAAAAATCACATTGAAGATACAAAAGCAAGAATCACAAGGACTTTTCAAGGTTGTAATGTGGCTTGGTAAACAAACAAGGGATAAGTCCTTAGGCTAATCGAAACAAAAACTTGCCTAAACCTAAGGGAGTGATCAATCCACCAAAGATTCAAACAACAAAATCTCGATTAAACTTCTTTCATAACCACAAGTTTCTCAAACCAATCACAATACTTATTAGCACAATTATTCGCTTCTCTTTTCTTTTTTGTTTTTCAAAACTTTTTCACTTTTTTCTTTCTTTTTCTTTTCTTTTCTTTTCAACCTCATAGCAACAACCAAATAATTAGCAACCATTTTTCTCCCCAACTTGAATTCAACCACACTATCATATGAATACTCCCTACTTTCTAAGGCAAGGTAAAATTCATACCAAAAATCATGGTTGAGGGTTCAAGAAAACAAAGAATCAATCATCCATGCAAAAATGACAACTAAACACTCAAAGATAAGCATTTAGCAAAAACAACATGGATATTGACAAAAAGGCTCAAAAGGGTTAACAAATGATCACACACTCACAAGGCGAATTGACTATTTGGTTATGGTGGTTGTGCTCAAAATGAAACAAAATGCCTTGATCCTTTTCATGCTTTCATAAAATCAACATAAACAAAAGATTAAGCATAATAAAATCCAGTTAAAACAAAGATTGTGGCCTCCAGCATATGTGAATAATGGAAAGCTTCCTCACATTTATGGTTTGGGAACTAAAGTGATTCAATCAACAAGCAAGTAATGCAAAAGAATGAATGGTATGGTAATTGTACAAATGAAAAGTTTCCTAAACATGCTATGCTATAGAAAGCGATAAATGAGTACCTTGAATTATACACTTCAAAAACAATATCCTACCATACATCCGCAAGTTGAAACACTCAAGCTTTGGAAAATCACCTCAAAAATCTTCGAATTACCGACAAAATTCGAGTACAAACAACCAATAAAAGAATTAGAAAAATAAAACTAGTATCTACTACTAAATAGCCTTGGTGAAAGTGGGAAAAATGAGTGAACCAAGTGGAATGGGAACCCCACTGGTACGGAGCAGAAAAACAAAATTCTGCTATGCTCGCTTAGCGGACACAGAAAAAACCAGAAAAATCAGAACAGAATCTAGTGTTCCTGGTGTTCCAGCTCTCTCCACTTCACCTAAATACCTCAAATACTGAAATATAGAAAAAAATTTACAACCATTGGGGTGCCTCCCAACAAGCGCTTGTTTTACGTCGTTAGCTCGACGCCTTTATTGTTTTGGTGTTTGGAAAGTAGCTTCCTCCCGTCATGCCATGGTGACATCTCACCGCACAAGCCTAAAGAAAGTGTCCTAACCAACCACTCAACAAACGTTACGGGTACAAATATATACAATGATTAAACGAACATAAAAACGAAAGTATACAACTATATACACAAACAAACACATATGTACAAGTATGGAACAAATACAATTATTATCATACAAAAAGAGAAAATTGGTGAATGTAAGATTCACAAGTTGAAAAGTGAAGATTTTGAATAACAAACTGGTCCGATCTCAATGTGTTTCACCAACATTCACCAACAAAGTATACTTGTATGCAAACATATACAAGTAACTATATGGTGAACATAAACAAGTAAACATGTACAAGTAAATATATACACGTGAAACTATACAATATATACGTTATATATAAAGCTCAAAACCACGGAAACTATTGTGATGCAATCAAACCATCCCCGGCAACGGCGCCATTTTGTTGAATGCAGTATAGGGCAAGCAACAAAAAAGATTTGGAAATATTGATCCAGGAATTATCGTCCACAGAGATGGAGAGATGCCATTCAATAGTTTCTATGGTTTCGAGCTCGGGATTGAATGAGCAAAAAGTAAACAAAGATATAGACAGTAAAAGAATAAACACATTCTTAGAAGAGAAATAACTTATCAGGAATGTAAATATATTCACTCTTCACAAACATACACTTACCAACCCGTTATACTCAACCTACGATACTCATCTATGTCATCACGTATCTCTCACATAAGCGTCCATCTCTGGAGCACAAACGAGATCATCTCACAACTAAGGTTATCTCTAACGCAAAGTCACGAGAACATCCGTATTCTCGCGTCAGCGATCTCTCGCGCGCCGCTCAAACACGAAAGCATTACGAACAGATACAAACGGTGAATACTAGCTCTAAATCCATCTCTAGAGTTCAGAGCCAACAGATTATCATCCTAGATAAGGATTCAAGAAGTTTATCTCTAAAACACCCCAAATCCCCAGCATAGAGCAAAAATCCAGGATAATATCAACACAAATTTGTAAAGCAAGTTAAACATAACATTATAATCGGTAAATATACATAAGATTCAAGTAAATATACAAACAAAACCCAACCAAAGAGAAATACACAAAGAAAAAGAGAAATGAACCGAAAATCTCCCGGTTTGTCAGCTCCGTTCGACGCTCAATCCACCCCCGATCATCCTTATGCAACCTTCGAAGTTGTTTTCTAAGCTAATTTTGATCTAAGAATGAAAATGATGGAGTTGGGACTAAATCTTTCCCAAAACCATAACCCTAAAATGTCTCAAATGAAGAAATATAAAGAAAATTTTGCGCAGGTCCGCTCAGTGGACCCCCTCCGCTCAGCGTACTCAAAATTGCATCCAGCCTCTGATTTGCTCCGCTGGAGCTCCGCTCAGCGGACCCTCTCCGCTTAGCGGATGACAGCAAAAGTGAAATCTTGCTTTCGCCATAAGTTGAGAACCGTAACTCCGAATTGCGCCCGGTTCGAAGCGTTGGAAAGCTTATTCAATTCTCTATCCAATAATGAATGAATGGAAACCAAAATGATAATTTTTATCATCCTTATTTTGAGCCTTATTCTTTGATGAATTGGTAGAATTTACATTCTTGAAGCTTAGCCTTTGGTCTTTATTACTCAATGCTCCAAAGATGCATGAATACCTATAAAATGAATGGAAAACTATTAATTGGTATAAAAGTATATGAAAATACAATTATTCACAAAGTATACGTATTTATACACAAAACGGAGAATTATTCAAACAGTATTAACAAAAGTATCGATAAGTGCCACTATTTACATACACAAAATAAGTACATTTTGGCACTTATCAACGACCCATAACACATAAGTAAAGATGTCATGCATTCATTTTCACCATGGCATGAGGATTGGGGAATATTACCAAAACAAGAACATGTGATAATGTAATGATTACATTTGGGAATTTATGGAAAATGGATGAATCACCAAAGTAATCTTCTCACCAACCAATTGGAACACTCCTCGAAGCGTTGGAAAGCTTATTCAATTCTCTATCCAATAATGAATGAATGGAAACCAAAATGATAATTTTTATCATCCTTATTTTGAGCCTTATTCTTTGATGAATTGGTAGAATTTGCATTCTTGAAGCTTAGCCTTTGGTCTTTATTACTCAATGCTCCAAAGATGCATGAATACCTATAAAATGAATGGAAAACTATTAATTGGTATAAAAGTATATGAAAATACAATTATTCACAAAGTATACGTATTTATACACAAAACGAGGAATTATTCAAACGGTATTAACAAAAGTATCGATAAGTGCCACTATTTACATACACAAAATAAGTACATTTTGGCACTTATCAACGACCCATAACACATAAGTAAAGATGTCATGCATTGATTTTCACCATGGCATGAGGATTGGGGAATATTCCCAAAACAAGAACATGTGATAATGTAATGATTACATTTGGGAATTTATGGCAAATGGATGAATCACCAAAGGAATCTTCTCACCAACCAATTGGAACACTCCTCTGCATCAGAAATGTCCCCTAAGATCAGATAAGATCAATGGATAGGGAGCTAGCTTGAGTTTGCCATCATTACATTTGCAAGATTCTTTGAATTTCTTTATGGCCAAGAAACCAAAGCTACCTCACTAAGCAAGCTTACTCTCTTCAATCTATACAAAGATCTTTGCCTATAAATACAAGTGCATTCCTCAGTATTAGACACACCAAATCAACTCTAATTCTTGCTTTCTCCTTCTCTCCCTCTTGCTTATAGTTTTCAAGAGTTCTTTGGCAAGAAGAATCGAATTCTTCAAACCAGAGCTTTTCTTTTGAAAGTAAGCTTTCTAACATCTCAAGGAGGTTCATTAGACGTGATCCAAGCACCTGGATCACTTCTGTAAGTGCAAGAACACAATAGTCACTTTCATTTTGGAGCTCGAGCAGTTGGAGGTCTGTAGAACAAATTAGAGGGTGTCAAGCAAGTCCAAGCATTCAAACACTTTCCTTGGAGTGTAGTGAAGCTATCCAGATGGTCGCAGCTCATCTGTAGGTGCAGAATCATCATCTTTAATTCCTACTTGAAGCTCAAGCAAGAGGGGTCGGGTAGATCAGTTCAGAGGTTTTCAAAGCAATCCAAGTGCCCAGATAGCATCAACAAGGTCCCAAGAAGCTTTTGCAATCATTCACTCAAAGCCAGAAGCTCTCCATCATCATCACGACCTTCAGTTTCAGAGGTATGTTTTTGAACTTCATCTCTTTAATTTATGCACTCTTTGTGATAAAACTCAATACCATTTCATTCTGCATCATCAGAGGATTAAAAACCCTCTATCATCATCTATTTATCTTTCAGTATAGTCATTTAATTTGATTTTCAAATTTTAGGGTTCTTCACGGTTTATAGTTAATTCATTAGATGCAGTTAATATAAATTTGTGTTAGTTACATATTTGAGTTCGTGAGGAAATTTAGAGTGAAATCCATGTTTACATCGCCTTGTTTGGTTGAGAATTGAGCAAGTTAGAAAATTCAAAATCTTCAAGCTTGAGGTTGAAGACGACCATGGCTGTGGCGCGCAAAGTTCAAATCTAAGGGAAGAGTTTATTTTATTTTGAATGGTATGCGTTTTATAAACGAATTCATTGTTTGCCCTAGTGGCCTCACATGCGCTCTTAGTCTCCTCATGCCTCTAGTATGGGGTTCGAAACCCCCTCGCCCCAGACTTTTTGTTTCTTTTTATTTTTTTCAAACATTTCTAACACATTTTGAAACAAAACCAATTGCGCGCACGTTATAGTCACCAACTGGGGCTTGGCCCAGTGGTATTATTTTGAATGTGTGACCATAAGGGCGTGGGTTCAAGCCTTGGTGGAGACAAACCTATTTTTTTACCACTAATTTCTTTCATTTTCTTCACAACTTCACACAATTAATCCACCTATCAAATTAAGTCATTTTCACTTGATTTTTCACACACTTCTCATTTAATATATCTATTTTGAGAATATATCAAAAAATCATAAAAAATATATTATTTTGATATATTTTAATCAGGTCTAAAATCATATGTTTTAATACTTTAAAAAATATAATTTTCACTTGATTTTCAAAACTTAATCTCTTGTAAATATTTTTGAGATAAAACTCTAATCATTTAGGTCTTAACCAGGTATGGACTTTGTCTTTACTCTAATTAAATTTTCTGTCAATTTCCAAAAACTGTATTTACAAAATCTTTCTGTTTTCAAAACATTCTTCTGGTATTTGAAGGGCATTATTCCCGGTGAAACTCTTCATATACCTATGTGACCTTTGTCCATCTTCACTTCTTCTGTTTTCAAAAACCTTTAACTGTTTATAATAAATATTCAACCGTTATCAATAAACAACCAAGCTATTGGTAAGGCTTTGTACATACATCTTCAAAGGCCTCCACTCCATCCAGGTTAGGCTTTACAAGCTTTCAATTTACAGTCTTTATTTAAATTACTGTCAAATATAAACTGTTTATATATTGTTTAGGACTACGTCTGAGTGTAAACCTTAGGACAGTTAAACTATATATATATATATATTATAGGACTATGGCCTAGGATTGAGAATGTCTTCCCGGTGAAGGCGCTTTCCTAATTAGAGATCTTTAGTTCAAATCCTCAAGATGAATTATTCCTGGTGAAACATCTTGAAAAAAAAGCCTTAGAACCCAAACTAGGACACATCCACCCAAGAGGAATTATTCCCGGTGAAACCTCTTACCCATTTGCTTAGAGCCAAAATAAGTTCAAAACTACATAGCTTTCTCTTGTGCTATAACAAGGACCCTTGATGACCCCTCGATTAGCCTCCTCTTGGGATTTGTACAAGGACCCACAAGCTTCTTAAAAGCATTCCCAGCTTCCTCTTGAGCTTGTATACAAGGACCCATCAGGTTTCTTATAAACATAGGAACAGGTCTTTAGTCACCTTTTAGCCTACCCTGGTGAGTTTCTTCTACTCTTCAAACCAGACTCTAAACAAGCTAAGAATGTCTCAATCTCACATTGAGTTCAACTTTTGGAATGAGAGACATGGACAGTCTCTGTCACCTTTGTTCTCAAACTTCATTAATTTCCCTCCTTAGCAGAGTCTAGGTTCCACATCTATCCTTAGTCAGTGTCAGCTTTAATCTTGGGCTTTAAACAAGAAGTCTCAAATAGTTAATCATTCTGCCATCATTCAAATCCCCTGGAAAGGATCAGCCTCCATTCATTCTTTCATTTTTTACAAAATTCCCCTGGAAAGGGTCAGCCTCCATTCATCCCTTCATTTTTAACAAAATTCCCCTGGAAAGGGTCAGCCTCCATTCATTCTTTCATTTTTAACAAAATTCCCATAGAAAGGGTCAGCCTCCAAAATCACTCCTTTAAATCCAAATTCCCTAGAAAGGGTTAGCTTCCAAAAATTAAACTTTCTAAAGATAAATTCTCCAGCAGAGTAAACCCCTACTCTACCAGAAAATTGGTTTTTATTGACTGAGACTGACCTTAAGTGAGATTTATCTTTTAAAAGTTTAATTTTGGAAGCTAACCCTTTCCAGGGAATTATGACTTTAGAGGACTGATTTTGGAGGCTAACCCTTTTTTAGGTCAACCACTCAAACAAATTCCCCAGTAGAGTCATTCTTCAAACCTGGGTCTTTCATTCATCAATTCCTGCTTAACAAAAGCACAATCCTCAGTAGGGTCAACTTTTAGTTCCTAAACAATAGGATAATCCTCAACAGAGTCAAAATCCCCTCTGTGTCAAAAGATCCCACACTGGTAGATCTTTCCCCATTAAACAGTCAGCCTCAACCTTAGGCTTTGTGCAAGGCACATACTCCTCTTAGAGTCAAAACCCTACTCATAGGTACTCTCTTAGAGAGTCAGCCACAACCTTGAGCTTTGTACAAGGCAGATAATAGAGTCTTCCCAATGAGTCCTTCACCATCAAGTAGCCACAACCTTGGGCTTTGTACAAGGCAGATAAAACCACATTTTCCTGTGTCAAAAGATTCTTAATCTTCAGGATCTTTTCCCCATAGAGTCATCTATACTCAGTTTCCTCAACAGTCAGCCACAACCTTGGGCTTCATACAAGGAACAAAATAGAGTCTCCTTAGGTAGAGTCAGCCACAATTCTGGGCTTTGTATAGAACACTAAATAAACCTCTCAATCATAAAACAAAATAAAACACTTTCTAACTAAATTCAGTCTCAATTTTGGGCTTCATACAGAACACCAAAATCAATTCCCAGTGGACTCATCTCCCAGAGTCAATAAAAACAATCAAAAGCCTCAAGCCTGGGCCTCATTCAAGCCAGCTAAAAATCAAATCTTCCAAACAGTAGATAGACATAGCTTATCTTTATAGGGAGATATTTCTCCTATCTCACCACAAACAAACAATCATTTCAAACAAACAATCATTTCAAACATTCTCCCATTTAGGACTCGTGAAAGGCATGCTCTGAGGCAAACACACCCAGACTTGTACAACTTTCCCTAATTTGGTCGAGAATCTTTCATTCAAGAGACACGTGACTGTCATGCTTGATCAACCAAGTAGGGTCCCTCTCTTAATGAAACAAACTCAACTTTTCTGTCACTTTTAATTGTTTATGGTGGAATAGTAGAAATACCTCTCTATAAAGATGATTTCATGTCTCTTTACTGTAAACAGAGATTTAATTCGAGCTTCAACCTTGAGCTTCAAGCAAGGCACCAAAAACAATTAATTTCCCTAATTAGTTCCCTGAACTACAAAAAGCTCTAACTTCCATTAGGGATATGTAGGCATGAGATTCACAAGGAATCTCAGCGAGCTAATAAAATACCAAAAATAGTCAGTCTGTGTGTCTTTTAATTCGATTCAATTTTCCCTCCTAACACAAAGGAGAAACTTTCCCAATCATCTAGCAACAAACACAAACACATAGACACAGAGAAGGTTCCCGTAGAGTACTACAGATATGTAGGGTGCTTAAAACCTTCTCTATGTATAACCGACCTCCCGGACTCCAGAATTTCTAGTCTAGGTGAATCCCCACACTTAGCAAACTCCTAGGGTTTATTTGAGATCTTTTTCCCCTTTCCTCCTTGTAGGATAATTAAAAAGTTCACGTGCTATCGTAGGAAGAACTGAAATAAAATTCATCCCGCCACGGACAAACCTTTAAGAGCATATTAATAATCATAAATGGTCGGTCTCAACTCAAACCAAGAAACAGGGGGGCTTGATGCTCAATCATCATTCCTAGCTAGACAAAGAGACATGCATCATAACGAGAAATTAATTGGTCATAAATGATTCCGAGCCTAGGAGGCCTTATATAAATTGACAATCACTACACATTGAGGACATACTTTTTCATACTCTTTCACATTCAAATAAACATTGCGACTTTTATCGACTTAGCATCAATTGAGTTATTAAATTAGTGTACAATTTACAATGTATATGAATAAAATAAATTGAGAGTTATGACTCATTATGATTCACTAATGAAATCATTCATAAATAAATGACTACACAAAGAAGTGATTGGAATCCTAGTCTCTAAAAATATACATTAGATGAGATGTATAAGTATATATTGTACATCCAATAAGAAAAAAAATACTTATATTATTATATACATAATAAATAAAGCATTTATTACACCAATCCACATAATGGCTTACATTAGGTTGGAACCTAAACATTAGTACAATCTATAGACTATAACACTAATAACCTTACTTGTGGCACAACTTCATTCAATATATTTCCACAACCCCCCCTTCTTTTCATGGTTGATTTGGAGGGGAGACGTTTCATATATGCAATAGTTACTACAAACATTAATCATGTTGTTTTTCCAGGAATTAGAGGCAAGTCAACTTCATCACACCACTGAACAGATCTAGTTTCAAAATGAGAACCTTTTGCCTGGTCAGGCAAATAACTAACACAAAACTCTCCCCCTATCCTCCACTTCAAAACACTCCCTTCCATCTCTTTACTAACCTTCCACCCCACTTCTTCTCCATATTCATCTCCCGCAATAACCACTGATCCACTCTTACTAAACGGTCTATTCGCTCCAACATACCTCCCTTTCAAACCATGAATTGAATCATCCCCCAAGGGCCTCCACGAGCCCACTTCCTGGCCTGTCATATTATCATGCAGAACAACATCAAATATCGCTGCGTTCCCTTCAGCCTCTTGATCCATTCTCCAACTCTTAGTCCTCATTCTCCTCGACGTCCTCGTCGACGCTTTCACCTTTGAAATCTCTGATTTCTCAAAATCACCCTTCACATTCTTCTCAATTTCCACTTCTCTCTCATTATTCTCCGTAGATCGGCCCAAACTCAAACCTGCGACATAAGTAGCTCCGATTTCTGGGCCCATCCAAACCCGAGCCCGAGAAGGAAAATGTTTCTCCTCAACAAAATCCACATCATCACCATGCTTAAAACCAAGTCTCGCCACATGGAGACGAATATTATCAACACGTGCGTTAACCTGAATAAATGGTAAATTCTTATTTACTCAATGCAAAAAGTTTGATACAATTTTCCTTAGTGTAAAATATTTTAAAAATAACTAAAATATAATATTTAATAAATAGTTAAATATGATAGAAATTAAATACCATAGCTACAATATAACTTTTTATGATGGAAAAAAAATTGTCACCTGAATAAATCCTTCAAGGAATCTAACGGTGTATTCTAACTGCACGTGTGCCTCAAGTTGATGGTGCGCGAGACCGTATCTGATTATTGCTTCCTTAGCATCGATACCATGAAATTTACTTTTTTGCCCATTGCTTCGCACTAGTTTCATAGTCATAACCGGTGCGTAGCCTTTCAGAATCCATAAACCTTGAGACTCCGTGGCATATGAGAATTTCGGATTCGAACTCGACGAAGAAGGAACTAGTGTTTGTAAACCTACGCCTAGCTCTCTTATAATGCACCATTTTGCTATTATGTACCCAAGCGTGCGCATGAAGCAGAGTTCAGTATCGACGCCTACTGTTATAAAGAAGGTTCGAAGAACCGAAGCTAGTTTCCTCGACGACGCCGTTTCGAGAATGGGAGCGAGTAGTGAGTGGAAATAAAGTGAGCCTGCTTCACTCGGGGCGTCGCAAGCGCAGAGCCAGAAGAGATGGATAGTGAACACGAGGTTGAAGAAAAGCGAGAGGGATTCCGGTGTGTGCGAGTCGATGATCCATGCTATAGGTTCGGGTTTCAGCTTCTGAAGCTGAGACCTAGGGCAAGTGCTATCATGCGCTGTGGGTGAGTTGGTTATGATTTCTTGAAGGAGTTGGAGAAGGAGAGGGAGGAAGTTAGGGTTTTCTGAAGAGATGGTGCATTTTTCAGAAACCCAAAGTGGCTTCTGAGCGTTGAATGGATGAAAGCCTTGTAGGAAAACCATGAAGGTTACTACTGCTTCTGAGTCTGAGCCGGAAGTTCGTTCAGCTTTGAGGTGAATGGAGCGAGTTGAATCGCCATGTCCGTCGCTAGCGAGTTCGAATATGAGTGGTGAGTTGGACTCGTTCCACTCAACTGAGTTGGGGAGTTCAGATATCCATGACCAGATATCCATATTGTATGGTTGTTTTTGGAGTGTGGAGGAAAATGGATGAATGGGGTTAGTTTTTAAGGAGGGAATGAATGATAATTGGATTGCCAGCATGGATGGATTTGAAGCCACGAAGGGAAGAGGAACTAGTGGTTGTAACTGGGTTTTTCTGTCTTATTTGAGGCCTAGTTTGGATTTATTGATAGTGTCTTGTTGGTTTTTGTACTTGTTAGAATGTAGAATTGAAAGGAAATTGTTGTCTTATCCATGTACGCAGATTTCGTTTTTGTTTCGGTTAGTTTCTGGGGACTGGCGACTTACACGTATGTTGGGTTAGACTTGTCGTCTGGACATGCAGTGCAGATGACAGCAATCAATGAATAATTGTGAATCACAAAAAAGAAAGAAGGTCATTAGAAAGGGATTATGATACTTATGATACACTTGAGTATAGTCATTTAAGGCATACAAATATTAGATTTGTGTACAGTGTATAGGTACACAAGCGTAGCACAAACTGATCATAGTAGCCGGTTTATCGGGTTCTTATATTTGTTATTGGTTATAGGTTAAATTTAATTAGCACACTTAAATATACTACATGTTATTCCGGGCGAGTGTAATACACCAACCGACAATTCATAATAAGTGTAATTTGTCTAGAACTTTCTCAGTGTACACTACAAGAAATACTGCAATTTACCAGGGGTTAAACCCCTCACTAAAGGCAAAAACCCCTCACAAATGCACAATTTGCGAGGGGACAGCTCCCCTAGCAAAACAGGGGGTCGCAAATCCATTATCGAGGGGCTTTCCACCTCGTTAATTTGCCAGGTGCTTTCCCCCTCGCTAAATGACAATTCAAAATTCTGCACTGCACCCTACAGAAATAGGCACCAGCTAGCCGTCTGCAATGGGGCAGACTGCGTCAGAAATTTTGCTTGGGGTTAAGCTCCTCGCAAATTGTAATATATTTTTTTTTCTTGGGGATAAGCCCCTCGCTAACTGTTTTATGTTAAAAAAAAATATAATTTTCAAAACCGTACATAACAATTAAAATATATATATAATTATAATATAATTTAAATTAAAAAATATATATAATAATTCAAATTAAAATAAAATTATTATAATACAAAATACATATAATAATTAATATTTAAGCAAATATATTAAAAATTAAATTTCATACAAAATTACAATAATATTTAAAAATAAGTTTAAAATAGCAAATATAATTAATATTTAATATTTATTCTTCTTGTCTATTGAGTAAGAAAAAGGAGATGTGGAAGGAGCTTTTAGACTTGAAAGAAGCCTTCAAAGATGGTGAATGGATAATGGGAGGGGATTTTAACGCTACAAAAAATTCTAGTGAAAGGAAGGGGAGAACGGCGGCAACAAATCATTATGAAGAGGAGCTCTTTTCGGACTTCATTGACAAAAGCCTTTTGGTGGATGTTCCTTGTAAAGGTAAAAAATACTCTTGGTTTAGTGGTGATGGCAAATCTATGAGTCGCTTAGATCGTTTTCTTATTTCTAGTAGCATTGTTGTGGATTGGGGTGTGGTTGGTCAAGTCATTTGTGATAGAGACATATCGGATCATTGCCCGGTTTGGCTAGTGATGGATAAGTTGGATTGGGGACCGAAACCTTTTAGATTCAATAATGAATGGTTTTCTTCTAATTTGTTCCTTCCTTTTGTGGAGAAAGAATGGAAAAGCATGAAGGTGGAAGGTAGAGGAGATTTTATATTAAAGGAGAAGCTTCGTTTATTAAAAGACAAACTTAGAAGATGGAACAAAGAGGTTTTTGGGAAGATTGAGTTGGAAATGGAAGATGGAATCCGGGATATGAATATAGCCGATGAAAGGTTAGTTTCCGATAACGATGCCTCTTTTGATGATGTTTTTGCTTTAAGGAAGGAATCTTGTGCAAAGTTTTGGAGGAACTTGAAAATAAAAGAAAACATGCTCATTCAAAAATCTAGAGTAAAGTGGATTAAGGAGGGAGATTCAAATAGCGGCTTTTTCCATAAGGTGATGAAACAAAGGAGAAGGATTAATCATTTAGGTCCTCTTGTCACTCCGGAGGGTTTGGTGGATTCGGTTGAAGATGTTAAAGAGGCGGTTTTCAATTTTTTTGAGAACAAATTCCTAGAAACCGAGGAGAGTCGGCCGGTGTTGGATGGAATTCAATTTAAATCTATCAATTCATTGGAAGCGGCGGATTTGGAGAGGCCTTTCTTAGAAGTCGAAATTAAGGAGGCGGTGTGGGAGTGTGGGGGAGACAAAAGTCCGGGTCCGGATGGTTATTCTTTTCTTTTCATAAAGAATTGTTGGTCTTTTATTAAAGAAGATTTTTTTCGTTATTTCAAGTACTTTTTTGACGGAATCTCCATATCGAAAGCGATCACTTCTTCTTTTTTGACTTTGATTCCCAAGAAATCCAATCCGATAGTTTTGGGGGATTACCGACCCATTTGCTTGGTAGGTTGCATGTATAAAGTGGTTTCAAAGCTTTTGGCGGGGAGATTGAAAAAGGTGCTATCTTCGATTATTTCTAAGTGCCAAAGTGCTTTTGTTCCCGGTAGACAATTGTTGGACGGTGTCTTGGTGGCGAATGAGGTGGTCGATTATGCAAGAAAGGAAGGTAAAAATTGCATGCTTTTTAAAGTTGACTTTGAGAAAGCTTATGACAAAGTTAGTTGGAATTTCTTGAGATACATGATGAAAAGAATGGGATTTGGCCAAAGATGGTTGAAGTGGATGGAGCTATTGGTGTTTAATAGCAATATGTCGATTCTTGTCAATGGGAGTCCAACAAAAGAGTTTGCGGTTACTAGAGGTTTGAGACAAGGTGATCCTCTCTCACCTTTTCTTTTTGTTTTGGTTGCCGAAGGTTTATCGGCTTTGGTGAAAAGGTCTATGGAGAATGGGGATTATGCTAGATTTGACATTAAGAGATCGTGTGGGGTGGATATTCTTCAATTTGCGGATGATACTCTACTAGTGGGGGAAGGTAGTTGGAAGCATATTAGGGCTATTAAGGTGGTGCTCCGTGCGTTTGAGGTGGTTTCGGGCCTCGGAATTAATTACCAAAAAAGCAAGCTTATTGGAATTAATTCTAATACCCATTTCTTGGATGCGGCCTCCCATGTCCTTTCTTGCAAAGTGGAAGAGAGCAATTTTTACTTCCTCGGTATTCCTATCGGCTTTAATCCTAGGAAGGAAAATACTTGGAACCCGCTTGTGTTGAAGATGAAGAATCGCTTGGAAGGGTGGACGAACCGGTTTCTTAATTTGGGAGGTAGAATCACTCTTCTTAAATCTGTTCTTAGTTCTTTAGCCATTTTCACTATGTCCTTTTACAAAGTCCCTCCGAAAGTGTTAAGAAAGCTTACCACCATTCAAAGTAATTTTCTATGGGGGGGAGTGGAGAATAAAAAGAAGATTCATTGGGTGAAGTGGGCGGATGTAAATCTCTCTTTTGATAAGGGAGGTTTGGGAGTTAAAAATATTGCTTTGTTTAATTTGGCTCTTCTTTTCAAATGGAGGTGGAAGATTCTTCAAGGCACCGATTCCCTTTGGTTCTCTATATTGAAAGCCCGCTATGGTGATCTTTCTTACAAGATGTTGAGTGGGGATAAGGGGCCGTCCCCTTCTTTGAGTAGTTCTTTTTGGTGGAGGGATCTCATTAATATTTCCCATGGTAGGTATTGTGACCCGATTGTAGAATGTTGTAGTTTTTCCATTAACAATGGTTTTAATACCCCTTTTTGGTTTGCTAAGTGGTGGGGAGGAGCTCCTTTGAAAGTCCTTTTTCCGGACCTATTCGAAGCATCTAAATTAAAAATTGTTTCCGTGGCGGCAATGGGAGGGTGGAGTTGTGACGGATGGAAATGGGGAGATTTCGGTTTAGAGGCGGATACTCATGGAGGGGAGGGGGCGGTTTTGAGGAGTTACTTGGACGGTGCGGAAGGCCGGAATGAGGGGAGAGATGAAGTGGAGTGGTGCAACAACGAGGATCTTGAGTTTTCGGTAGCTTCTTGTTATTCTTTTCTTTTGAAGAGTTTAACTCCTTTTGGCCCTCCTAGTAAAAGTTATGAAGCTTTTGGGATTTTGTGGAAGTTGGAAGTTCCGTTCAAGATCAAGGCGTTCGGTTGGAGATTATTTCACAATAGACTACCTACAAAGGATTTATTGTTGATTAGAGGTATCTCTCTCCCCTTAGAGAATTTATTTTGTTCTTTTTGTGGTGTGGATGTAGAAAAGGCTAGGCATACTTTTTTTGTTTGTTGGGTGGTAAAAAGGATTTGGAATGACATAGCATTATGGGTTGGTATAGGAGATAGAATGGAGGATGAATGTTTACCTAGTTTTATGGAGTGGCATTCATTCTTTAAACTCATGAAAGTTAAGAAGTGTAAATTGGGAATGGTTTGGTTAGCGGTTACTTGGTGTCTTTGGATTGCTAGAAATGGCGTTTGTTTCCGGAATGATGGTTGGAGCGTAAATAATATTGTTTGGAATATAAAGCTTACGGTGTGGCGTTGGTCTTTTTGCGGGAATATTACTAATTCCAATTACAACTTCTACGATTTTTGTAAGGACCCTTTGGGCTTCCTTTCGTAAGTGTAATTGGCTTGTAATTTTCTTTTTGTCGGGTGTTCCCGTTGATCTTTGTAATCGGGTTGAGAACCCCTAGTTCTCTATTAATATAATCCCTTGCTTAAAAAAAAAAAAGTTAACACAAATTGTTCCATACAAATTAAAATAAACATAAATATGAAAATTTAATTATTCCCCCCATCTTGTTCCTCCTCTTCTTCATCAGCTCCTCCATATCCACTAGTTCCTCCAAATCCACCACCACCCATATTCTGTGAAGCAAAAAATTGATCAAACCTTTGTGACCGCTCATTTGCAATTCGCATTGCTTCTTGATACTCTTGTGCTTGCCTCCTCAATTCTTCCTGAAATTCTCTCCTCATTTCTTCCCGTAATTCTCTTTCTCTTCTTTGCATTTCCTCCTGCATCTCTAATTGTTTTCTCTTCATCTCTTCAATTTCCAAATTTCTTGCTGCTACTTGTTGTGCTGCCTTAGTATTTGCCAAGTTTCTCACAGTTTCAAGCATTTCGGCGGTTAATATAGGTGGAGTGGATGATCCTTCTCCATCAGCATATCTCATTTTGAAATCTCTACTACGCCGCTTGATATTTTTGGAATACCCTCCAGCACAATACACTCTCCCATTTTTCTTCTTTCCACCTGAAACCTTATACCAAGTTTGAAAACCAATACTAGGGTCAACAGGATACCCCGGTGGTGGTTCAGGTATTTCAGGATGCTCTGACAACTTTAGGGCAAGTTCTTTATCAAAATTCTCCTATAAAAAAATTAAATGTTATCATGATTCAAATAAACTATGTACATATAAAAGATATAAATAAAATATCTTTGATATAAAAATAACTTACTTGTGTGATTTTTGCGCGCTCGTCAATAAACTCTCCATTTCTCTTGAGATGAGTCTCCATGTGAAGCTCATTAAGAAGTGGAGTTCTGCCTAATTCTTCACGCTAAATAAGTAAAAAAAATTAATCATACATAATGCAACATTTAAATAATAGATTTAATAAAAAATTAATAAATTTATATACCATTCTTCGCGCAACTTCAGCCACACTAATACTTCCTGCTGCGTAGTTGCAGCCACCAACTTCAGATGCTCTATTTTTCTTTGCCTGCTCCGATATTTCCTTAAACTTATCAGAATTCCAATGATCAATAAGCTTTGGGAATATATCTTCTCCTATCCAACGTGGACGTGTCCCTTTTGCTTCCCATTTCAGTCTAACATTCCTCATAGTATCAGAAAATCGAGCAGCACATTTTGAGTGAAAGTTTTCTTTAATCGCGGCCTCATCTCTAACATCCCAAATACAATACTCCTACATTGTTGTATGAATTTAAAAATATTAAATAAAGTAGAATCATGAATATCACAAAAATTAAAAAGGAAATGTCAAAATGAATAAGTAAATTATACCTTAAATGCCTGAAACCATTTTTCCTTATCATCTTCATGTACAGCTCCATAAGACGGCCAGAATTGTGTGTACTTCTCTTTAATAATATTTGTTATGATCGATACTGCCTGATGTGAGGGAACAATTCTAAACAACAAAAATCTTGAGTTAGTATTGATTAAATAAAACTCATATTTAAAATATAATATAAAAACACAAAGACTTACGATCCTGCATCGGGATAAATGACTAGTCTGCCCTCATGATACTTAATTTTTTGAGTCGTATTTTTTTTCAAAATACGCTTCCTCTTCGTTTGCTCCTCAGCACTAGTATCTCCATGAGCGCTGGTATCTCCAGGAGCACTGGTATCTCCAGGAGCACTGGTATCATCCTCTGAAGGGATGGGTAATGGCATGCTAGATCCACCTGTCTCCATATACATGGGTAATGGCAAGCTACCAGATCCACCTGTCCCCATATGCATGGGTAATGGCATGCTACATACAATTTTTATATACTACTTTTTATAAACTACCAAATATAATTTTAATTTTAATTTTAATTTTTTAAATACATACTATTTTTAAAACTATTATATGAATATATATTTGCAATGCTTTTTAAAAAAACTCATACAAAAAATCACATAAACTTTGAGGGTTGTAATATACTATTTTTTTTATATACTGTTTTTTTAAACATATTGTTTTTGTGGAGTACTTTTTTATATTATATACAAAATATACTTTTTAAAACATATATATTATTTTTTATATTTTGCAAAATGTTATACTACTTTTTTATACATTGTTTTTTTAAAAATTTTATTTTTGTATAATGTTTAATATATATATATATATATATATATATATATATATATATATATACATATTATAAACTATACAAAATAAATATTCTATTTTAATTTTTAAAAACACATAGTTTGTTTTTATACACTGTTTTTTATATATTATTTTAAACAATTTAAAATATAAAAGATATTTTTATATACTCTTTTTTAAAACAGATTATTTTTATACACTGTTCTTATTTATTTTAAGCATTAAATAAACTGTTTTATATAAACTATAAATTATATACTGTTTTTTGTTTTGATTTAACTAATATAAAAAAATTGTTTTATATAAATAAATATTTTGACAGTATATAAAAATACAGTTTTTTTTCTAAAATAAAAAAATATCATTTTTTGAAATTAATAAATATACAATCTTTATATTTACTTAAAAAAACGAAAATACACATAAATACACATAAATATACACTCTTTAAAATTAACACAATAAATTTCTAACATAACACAATAAATTTATATACTATTTTTTTAATTTAACAGTTTATATAATATATACACCAAATATTGTTATACAGTTAATAATATATAAATATCTAATAAATAATAATAATTTCGAAATTAACTTTTTAAAAAAATAATAGTTTATATTATTATTATACAAATAAAAAAACACACAAAATCAAATATATAAACACCAAATATATCTACTGCACCTTTTAAATACATACAAAATATATAAAAAGTTTAGTAATGTGTACCTGGAATTGATGAACAAATGGTTGTGTTTCTTGATGCTTTGAGTTCCAAAATTCTGCTCCCTTTAAGCAAATCATTTGATACATGAAAAACAAGAAATAATATTAAAATTTCGATTACAAATTAACTATAAAAATAAAATTATAACATAACAGAATAATTATGTTTACTCACCAAGAAGAACAATATTTGCAGAAGAGAAGATGAAGGGAAGAAGAAGAAGAATATTTGCAGAAGAAAAAAATTTGGGGAACTAATTATAAGTGAATGAGGAAGGGAAGGAAGAAGAGATAAAGAAAACTCTGGAACGGTAACAAAAGCGGTGGTTGCGTGAATTAATTATGATGTTATTATTTCCGAGGGGCACCCCCTCGCTAATCAAACGGTACAATTTTCCGTGGGGTAGCCCCTCGCTAAAAAGAAACGTTGGAAACATGAACTGCACGCGCAGTCTGTAACAGCAGAACGGTACAATTTTGCGTGGGGCACCCCCTCGCTAATGTACTAGTGGTTTATTGGGAGGGGTGTCCCCTCGCTAAAATCTGCCAAAATGCTATGCCTGATTTGACTTTTTAGCGCCATTCCCATTTGCCAGGGGTTGCCCCTCGGAAAATGGTTTTTTCAAAATTTAAATTTCCCTCTTTCTCTTTTGCGAGGGGTTTCCCTAAGCTATAATTAATTTTTTTCTGTTAACCTGAATTTAGCTTTGCGAGGGGCTTCACCCCAAGCAACATTGGTTTTTTGTGAGGTGTTTTACCCCTGGCAAATATCCCTGGCAAATTCAACTTTTTCTTGTAGTGGTACGAGTGCAACTTATCTAGTACACAATTTCAAATTTAATTCACTTTCACTCTTCTCCCTCACATGCTGAATTAAGCGTTGAAGTGCTAATCTTACAAGTCATCCCTCTCTTCACCGCATTGGAAGCTCAGATCCATCGTGATCCTCCACAGCCCCCAATTCATCAATTAGTTCTGGTTCTACAACGGAAAAGTGGCGCCGTCTGTGAGAATCGACTATTGGTTCCTGTTCCACAATCGCGTATTTGCTCCTCGATTCATCGACTCTAAACTTTTTGATGTTGTAGTCTCAGCTACATTTAGGGGGATGCATTGTGTGAACACTTGAAAATAACTTCTTTCATATTCTACCTTACTTTTTTCTATTGTTGCATGGATCTGAATCTTATCTTTAGAGATTCATGATTGTTTAGGAGATTCATTTTTTAATTTACTACTTCTTTGAATATTTGTTTATGATTTTAGAGGTTCACAAGGTGTGTGGTGTGGTGATTGGTTTTGACAATTACAATAGAAAACAAGGAGGTTTTTATCTGAAGGTTGTCATTGGTAGTGTTGTGTGGAAGCCTTCAGACATGATAAGAGTTCTTCTCAATATTCGAACAGACCAAAACTCAAGATACCAGAGGGATTAAATAAATATCATCGCGGAACGGAGACTTAGGAGCAGGTCGTTGAGGCATGAAGATTCAAGAAGCGGTCTCGAGTAAAAATTTCACATAGAGTTCAGTTCGTGGACTGTGTACAAGTCAAAGATCCATAAAGAAGAAATTTATTTTTCAACATTAAATTGTGCGAACTATTATAATTTCGTCGCAAATATTATTGTAAGACGAGCAATTTTCAATGGGCAACCATTGTAGAATGGATTAAGCTTAGCGAGGACGGTTGTTGAACCACTATAAATCCTGGTGTACCCTTCTCTCTCTCTCTCTCTCTCACTCTATCTCTCTTTTTCTCCCTCATTTTAATTTCGTAAAATATTGCATGATTAGGTTGTTCTTTATTGCTTTCAAGAATTGCATGCCATTTGATTTCTTTTGGTAGAGATTCATTGTAAACGTGTATGTTTTGTTAGAATTGGTACTTCATTTTGGTTTTGTTGAAAAGCAAACGGAAAACTCTGGTTGTATAATTGAACAATACATTTAATAGTTTGTACTTTTGGTTGAATTTGTGTGTAAATCTTAATTGTGTTGTGAATGACTTAAGTCACTACATACCAATTTTAATCGATATGCATAATATATTTTACACTAAAGTTTGCTCCTGCCATGCAAAAATCACTTTTGTTTGAAAAACTAAGATAAAAGTTTTTCAAACTATTATAAAAGAAAATTTTAATTGGGAGGTATACTCGCCCCCCGTATAGACTGTTTCTTATCCATATTCTCACCCAACATTTTCAGTTTATCGAATCAATAGTACCTTGAATCGAACATTAAGGTCTACTGCATTGACCTTATCAAGCACCACATCAACTTTGATTTCCTGAATTTACAGATCACTAACTTCCTAACATCTCAGTAAAGAGCGGATCAAAAGCTACTTGTTTCGCTGCAACACGCGAAGTCGTTACTGCCACTGTTACTGCTTAAGCAGCGATCAATCAACCACCTCCACCTCCTTCACAAGGTGTTGCGAATCAACTAGAAGAGACTCCACTACATACAAATCTACTCCAAGCTCCTTATATCGCTAGATTTGTTCCAGTGCCTCCGATTATACCTCTAATATTGTCGCCGACTTCACAACTAGAATCCTTGTTTAGTTTTCAATTATTTGGATCTAACATCAGGATACTAGGCACCAATAAATTATTGAATAACATGTAAAACATCATTTGATATTAGAATTCAATAGAAATTGAGGAAAGGTTGCTTTGTCTCAAAGAATGTCTGCACAATGCATCTCTGCAAGGAAATACTGTGCAAGATGTTATGTCAAAGAGAAGCCAAGTTGTCATCCTTGAGTAAAATGCATCAAGTTGTCATCCAAAAAAGGAAACTAGTTATAGTAGCCGCTTTGATCACTCAAGGAAAGAAGGAGAACCTACAGTCTTACATTGACTGATTCACACAAGTGGACATTGAAGTAAAGGGAGTTCCATAATGTCTCAAGTATAGGATATTTGAGAATGACCTTCTGCGAGATAGCCTATGTAGATAGAAGTTGGGGAGAAGAGAGACTAATACCATGAAGGAACTGTTGAAAAAGGCTTAATCTTTCATCAACCTCGAGGAAAATATGAACACCCTGTTTGACAACCCAGTTGCTTCCGACGCCAATTCTAGTCACATAATGGGGAAGGACTCTCACCAACCAAAAGATGAAGTAGAATGTGGAATGCAAAGCCAGTACGATAAGTACACACCGTTGAATGTATAACAGGAAATGATTTATCAAGAGTGTGCTAACACAATTTTGAAAGGGAGGAATTAGAGCGCCCTTTCCATCAAAGAATCATCCCGGGCAAAGAATACAAAGTAGTGTCGCTTCCATAAGGGCAAAGACCACAACACCGATGAATGCACACTGTTGAAGGATATTATTGAGGGGTTGATAAAAAGAGGTTGATTATCCAAATACATGAAGGCATTAAAAAGGACAATAGAAGAGTCACCTAAGAGCAAGTTGTCATACCCCAATTTTGTCTGGACGTTTTTACTATTATACGTGTTTTAGTCGCATTTTACCTCGAATGAATGAGATAGTCCATTTGATAGTGAAGAGAGTGTTTAAAGAGTTGTGATTGCAAGCGTGCGGGTTGATCAACCCTTTCTTTTAACACATTTTCCTTTTAATTTTTTTCTTCTAAAATCTATCACTTTTTCTATTTTTTTCACCATGTTATTTCTAATAAAAGCTTTTAGATTTAGGAACATTAAATATATTTGCAAAATACTTTGTAATTAATAAATAAATATTTCTTAAAAGATAGATTAATTATATAAAAAATACAAAAACTTAAAAAATATAGTTTTGTTAGTTATTCAATTTTAATTATTACAAAATACAAAAAAAAATATTCTTTTTAATTAATTTCTATTCAACTAGATAATAAAGTTTTGTGCATAGCTTAAGTCTATCCGATTAAATTAATTCAATTACCCACCACCCGTAAATAAAATCACTAACTTTGTACATAAATCAAACCTGTTTTAAAACTAAATTAATTCCAACGATTTTGCAAATAATAGAATCAGTGCATCCTCAAGTAATTAATAGGTGGGCTTAACGCCTTACCGATTGATTATTCAAATCAAAATATCTTAAATCGATCAACACATCAAACTAATCTTTCACTTTGTGTGACAACAAATCACTCTCTCCTCTGTGCGATTAATTCAAATTCAAACACATTTTCACAATACTAAAAAACATCAACCAACCTACGAACTACGTTGACTATAATTACATTTTATGTATACGTAGGCATAAGGTGTGACACCTTAACGAGTCAATTTTCCCTAATCACTAACCCTAATTTACTTTATTCTTATGTACGTAACAATTAAATAAGTAAGCAAACATTCCTAGTAACCCTAAGATTAGAGAAGGTTCTCCTTTAGTACAAGGGAAGTGAGGGGATATGAAAAAACTGAAGGAAGGCTACCCTAAAAGGGAAAAAACTGTTCCATCTTTGAGCATCTGATATGGTCAAACCCACTCTTTCAAAATACGTAAAGGAAGGTGAAAGTGCTCCTCTTGCTACAAGACATTCTCAAAATGTTGTAAAACGGCCCTAAGGCTATCAGTAGAACAATAAGTTAAACATTGAGCCAATGATGCATTCTCAAAACATAGAGACTATAGATTTCTTTGAGTCTCCAAAATAGACGCTTGAGTAGACGTCAAAGTAGCATGGAAAAAAGCTATAGACTTGTCCGTCCTTGCTACACCCACCACCAAAATAGTCACGCGACTGACAAGAGAGCCAGGGAGATTAAGGGGGTGTAAAGCGTCACCTATCCTAGTAAGAGAAGTGGAATTTCTCTGTATTTCTTGCAGGTACTTACCCTATTGGAGCGTCGGGTTGCAAACGTCTTCCTCAGGCCAATGCTTCTCTTCACGTTGTTGATCATATCAAAGAGCATCCCAACGACCACCTCCACCAATGGTCAAAGTAGAAGGTGCGCACCAAGTGTAATGCGCCACAATCACATGTTCTTCCTCCTAGACACCCCTGACAAATTGGATAAATATGAGTATTCCTCTTCCATATAAGAAACCTGGAGTTCCTTAGAAGAACATGGGTCTGACCCTATCAACGACATGAGGGTCGGAGAACTGTTCATAGGTTAAATTTAATTAGCACACTTAACTAATAAATACTTAATGTCATCTTTATATATATATATATATATATATATATATATATATATATATATATATATATATATATATATATATATATATATATATATATATATATATATATATATATATATATATATTCAACGAGTAGAATAATGTCTTCCTTGTTTATAGTAAGGTATGCAAGAGAGATTGTTTAATTTTAATAGGTAAAAAAGTAAATGAAAATACGCAATTGTCTAATTAAGGTGTTTATAAATGTGGTTACTTGATCGAGGAGTCATTAAGATGACTGATTATAATGCCCATGAGTAAGGACATACACCCCTAGCTTTGGCCTAGTAATGGGAATGAATAGTGTGAGTCACCCCTAAAAATATGAGTGCAAATATCTTATGTGACTCGAGATCTTTAAATTATTCTTCAAACATGTGACTTGACACGTTCTCACATTATTCACGACGAAGGAGTATTGGGTATAGCACATCACATGCTTGCCATCTGATCCCACCCTTTAACAACCAATTATCATCATGTTATTTATGGTTGGAGAGTTGATAGGCAAGTTTATTCGGCATAACAAAATTTATTCCAGTCCACTGTCCCTCAAGGACAAGTCCTTTAGGGACGAATAAATTAACGTAGGACATTCGGGTTCATAGTTGTCATACCCTAATTTTTCCATAGAGTCATTCATTCACCGAATTTTCATCATTAGTCGGTCATTCATGTATCAGGTTGACCAAAATTTAACATTATGTAAACGTTTGCATCATTTAAAGGTCAAAAATAACCTAAATTGCACTTCATGCATTTTTATTCATTTACACCGCCTTATGCATTGCGTGAAATTGATCAAAATTAGCAGGCGAAATCTTTTGAGTTTTGATCTTTACTTAACTGTTTTGTGAAACTACGATGTGCGTAGGTCGTGTTAGTGTGCTCGTTTTATTTTTCCACTCCGTTTGCGGTCTCTTTTTGAACATTTAAAGCATGTTTATCCGGGTATTTTTAGTTGTGATTTTGATCATTTCCTGTGTGTTTTACTGAACTTTGTTGCGCTTAGATCATGTTGATGTGTTCTTTTTTATATTTTGACTGTTCGCACGCTCAATTTTATTCGTCTTCAGTCTTTTTCGATTTTGCTTTTATTTGAAAAAAATTAAACAAAAGCATTTTTTCAGTGTCAATTTAATTTTAAGTTTAATTTTTATGTACTAATTAGATAAAACCAAGGGTAATTTAAACATTTTGAAGCCAAAAATTGAGACAAACCAAGCCATTTTGCATGAGACCACACTTTTACATACCATTCACGTTTTTTTTTCATAACTGGATAATAAGTTTCAAATTGAATTTTTCTTTACCCACCTCCCTATGAGGGTCACCCCCAGCGAAATACCAAAACTGCCCCTGCTTCGGAGATTCATCTCCGAAGTTATTTTTTTTTTTGAATTTTTTTTAACTTCGGAAATGCATCTCCGAAAACACCAAAAAAGTGGTGTTTTCGGAGATGCATCTCCGAAGTTAAAAAAATTTAAAAACGTGAATATTTTCGGAAGTTCATTTCCGAAAATATTCCTGCATATACAAATTTCAAGTTTCAAACCGTTTTTCGCAATCAATCTCCATCCATTTTCCTGCATATACAAATGGTTCTCAAAACCCTCTCCAAAACCCAATCAATCTCCATCCATTTTTCGCCCTAAAATCAAGTTTCAAACCGTTCATCATTCTTCGAAAGGCCCGATCGAGTTGGACGCGAAACTTCAAAGATCGGCGGACGACGTTATCAAAATGTTGACTCATCCCCACCTACCCGTGTTCAACAATATGTAACTTTAATTTTCAGTAATATTATCGTTGTAATCTTCACCCGATTAAATAAAGCGAATCGTTGTTGTTTTTCATTTTTCTTCTGTCCAGACATAAATTCGGAGGTTCATTTCCGAATTCCCTCAAGGGGGGTGCGTTCGGAGATGAACTTCCGAAAACACCACATTTTCTGAAAAGTAACTTTATTTCGGAGATGCATCTCCGAAATCAATATTTTATATTAAAAAAAACACGTTTTCGGAGATACATTTCCGAAAACACCTTTTTTTACAAAAAAAATACCTTTTCGGAAATGAACTTCCAAAACAAGGGGTAGTGTGGTAAATTCACCAGGGGTGGGCAAGAAGATTAGGAGGTGGGTGAAGAAATTTTCTTCAAATTTATCCAAATTTCTTAACAACCAAAATTCAAACACAATTTCTATTTCATTCAAATTTCAAACTCACATTACAATTACAATTTCACAAAAATCTCAATTTAACTCTCATCCTATCCTAACCTCACATTCAAATTAATTAAGGATGGAGAATTTTTTTTCACTTGGATCACTAACTTTCACATGGATCACTCTCCCAATTCAATTTAAACTAAACCAAATTCTAACAAAATTTCCCTCCTAATTCTACACTAAAACTCCCTCTCATTTCATTCAATCATAGCTTATAAAAAAGAGCTTTAATTAATGAATAAGCAGCAACAATCTCACTAAAATTCAGCCAAAACTCTGTTCAAAATTCATTCAAGCTTCCTCTAAGCACTATCACCTTCATCCATCACCTCACATGAATCATACTCCATAATCATCATCATCACCTACAATAATTCGAGTATCAAAAACCCTATAAATTTAAGAATTCAACAATCAAATCAATAGTAAATTCAAAAGAAAACAAAAGGAGGTAGAAGAGGAAGACATATTTAGTAGAGCAAGGAATCAATAACACTTACCTGGACATTGGCATCTTGCAAATACTCAAGAGTAGAGTTTACTGATGTGAGTGGGAAATAGCTTGTGGAGTTATTTTTGTTTGTTTATCGTATGTATAGTGGTTTAATGTTGTGATTCTGTAAATTTGGGTGGACAAACAGTGTTATTTTATTATTATGTTTCTGTTAAGTGGGGGTTGGATGTTATACTCTCTATGTTTTGAGTTATGTTGGTTATGGAGGCTCTTGCCATATTGGTTTTAATTTTAAATGAATTATTTTTACGAGACTTAATAATTTTGAAGCATGCTTATTTGATGAATTATGCTACGATGATACCCTAAGTGAAGGTGAGTACACGATGACAGATGTAATTGAATTTTTATTTGAAATGATAAGTGTTACAAAACAAATGTTGTTTGATGATGAATGACATCCTAAATGTGTATATGTGATTCATACTTGATTTATATAGGGATTTGGCGCGTAGGGAATTTTAGGTTGTTAGAATTATCATGTCGTTCAACTAATTCCCGTTTTGGTTATGGGGTTGTCGTGTTAACTATCATCTGATAATTGATCGACTTTACCTCTATCACCTTTTATGCAAGATAATACCCTAATAACTTTCAATATCATACTCCAAAGAGGCATTTTTGGGGTTCAACCGCATCCCGTGTTTTCTCACTTCCCCAAATATGGATTCCAGGTGGTTTGTCTGCTATTCTTAATCTTTATATTTAACGATCATATCATCCATGTAGACTTCCAACGTATACCCTATCTGGTTTCTAAAGACCTAGTTCATCATTCTTTGGTAAGTCGCTTTGACATTCTTAAGGTCAAATGGCATGACCTTGTAGAAAACATTTCTTCCCTCTGTCATGAATACCATCTTACTACGATCGAGAGTCCATTGATATTTGATTATACACAGAGTATGTGTTCATAAATTATTGGAGTTTGAATCCATATGAGATGGAGATAAGTTTGTCGATGTTGAGACGTGGGTAACAGTCTTATGGGCAAGCCATTCTTATATCTAAATGATCGATGCACATGCCACATTTCTTGTTTTTTACCTCAATGATACTACCTTATAGACCCATGTTGTGTATCTTATCTTGGCTATGAATCCAACCTTGAGGAGGTTGTTTGTGGCCTTCTTCGTGGCTTTGACATTTTCTGGTGATTATTTTCTCATGTGTTGAGCCTCATAAGTGACATCGCCTCTAAGGGCTAAGGTATGAATAAAATCTTATCTCATGAGACCTGCCATTTCCATTGCAAATCATGCAAACGAAACATGAATCATTTGCAAATACTCGGGCACGCCTCACATACTGGTTCGAGTAAATCAGCCCCTACCTTAATGGTTTTCATCTTAGATGGTGGTGATGTCTCTGATTATTTCGGGTCTCTCCACCTTCTATTTTTGGATTTGATGACATAAGTCTAGGGGCGGATCTTCCTTGGGACAGGGGGTGGCCATGGCCACCCCAAAGTTTTTATGATTTTTTAAAAAATAGGTATAATATATAATTTTTCCTATAAAATTTAAAATTTATAAATTTATAAAGCACCATGCTATCATAAATGCAAAATGGCCGAGTGGATATGTTGTATAACTACAATCTAAATGTCATGGGATCAAAACCTGCTAGCTAATGTCTAAACTGCATTTTTTTACTATTTCTTTAAATTTTATTGAGTCTTTTTACAATTTTTTAAAAATATTTGTCTATGTATTCCCAAACTTAATATTATATTAAGTATTAATAATTCTTTTTAAAAATTCTATCCAATTTTTTTATTAACAATAATGTCCATCCAATTCAATTTCTTAAAATTATTCTAAAATAAGTTTTGAATGTATTTTTTTTACACTCTCTCATTCATATTTTGTTTGGTTATTGATTTTCTTTCCTCCTCACATACAATCACGCATAGATTATTTGATTGTTATTTTTTTCACATAAAATGATTTCAATCAATTATCACTATACAAAATTATTAAACAAAGAGCATATAAAAATCGTAAATCTACAAAAATAAAGAACATAATAATATTGCTAGACACGTTGACAATAATTAGTTAATTTTTGAAGATGCATCAATAAATTTTATAGTATAATTTGACACACTTTTGCACAAGAGTTTAAAAAAAACAATTTATACATTTATTTTTGCTAGTAATTAACAAAAAATGTGAAAGCAAATAGAATGAATTTTTTGAGTAGAAATGAGATATCTCTACGCGCAATTGAACAGACTAATCTTTCGAGTCGGATCCCTCAAAAGAATTTAACGAGGTTGCATGTCCAGGACCAAGATCGAACCTTAAATTTTTAAATAATGCGGAAGAAATCTCTTACCATCTCATTCAAGTGCTATTGGGTAAATGAATAAACATTTTTAACATTATATTTTTTATTAGTTAATTTTTTTTTTAATATTTGGCCCCCTCAACAATTTCATCCTGGCTCCGCAAGAAATCTCTCCACAATTTTGCCCCCTCTAGAAATCTCTCTACAATTTGGTCTTCTAGAGTGTGGAATTTGAGTTTTAGATGAACAATTGAGGAAACCTCCCCTTAAGGTTGCCAATTAAGAATGCCAAAGTTACAATTTTAAATGAAGTCACATTCTGTAATAATTTTTTTTTATCCCGATTATTCTCATCTTGTAAATTGTTCAAAATGTTCCGTGTATCAAAGTTTTTTTCAAACAAATTGCATTTAAAATAAAGGCTTAAATGCACTTTTGGTCCTTGTAAGTTAGCGAGTTTTTGATTTTCGTCCCTGTAAAATTTTTTTTCTAGTTTGAGTCCCTATATCTTACTTTTTGCTTGAGGTTTAGTCCCTAAAGCCAAAATCCGCAGAAAAATCTGCAGGTTTCCTGCGGATTTTCCTGTGAATTTTCCTGCGGATTTTGATTTTAGGGACTAAAATGAGCGCGAAAGTGAAATATAGGGACTAAAACCCAAAAAAAAACTTATAGGGACGAAAATCAAAAACTCGCTAACTTACAGGGACCAAAAGTACATTTAAGCCTAAAATAAATATACAAAATATCATCGTCATATACAGTAGAAACTCTTTAAATTAATAATGTCAGGACCAGAGAAATTTATTAATTTAGAGAGTTATTAATTTATCGATAAATTAATAATTATTAATTTAAAGATTTTTAAAATAATTATACTATACATACCAAACAAAAAGGCAAATTAGTCCATGCCTATTAGAATTACGTTACAGCAACCTTGGAACTCAACGTAAATTAGTAAATATTGTGTTCATATGCTATTGGATGCAATAAGAAAAGTTAGAGATGAGCTACAAATAGACTTGAACTTTAAAGTAAAACAGACAACTATTGAATTATATTTCAATAGAGTGTAATATATTTTTTTCAGTTTCTATGAGTTATTAATTTATGATTTTCTTGGGATCGAAAATTATAAAGGGATCTCCCGAAAAATTATTATCTTATTATTTTATCGAGTTTTTCAATTTTTTACATTGGTCCAAGTCGGGACCGGACAAATTTATTATTTTAGAGAGTTTATTAATTTACCGAGTATTAATTTAAAGAGTTTCTACTGTAGTATACAATTATAATATTTTTATAAACTATCGATTTAACTTAAACCTATAATAACATGTTAATATTAAAAAATAATTATCATAAGTTTTTCTCTTCAATATATATAAAATATTTATCACAGTTAAATAATAATAAAATAATATATTTATTTATTTTATTGCAATTAATCTACATAAAAATTCTAAAAACTTACGCCATACCATTTTATTATTATAATTTTGTCTAATAATAATTTTTTCTATTAATAAAATCATACTATTTTCATAATTTTGCTTGAGTGTCAGTTAATTTAAATATTCTTTTAGATCACATATTTCAGCATTCAAAAACTAGTCTCAACACTTAAAAGTTAAAAGTTAAGCACACTTAAAGCAATTAAAAAGAGTATTTAAAAAAAAGTAATTGAATTTTCAATTGAGAAAAAATGCTATACATTGACAGTATAAAATAACTTTACACGGTTAACCAATCACGAGTGTTGTAACCTCAATAAATTCAATGAAGATGAGTCAAATAATAGGTTGTAAAATTATATGTATATTATAGCTTTTAATTATTTTTTATTATATTTTAGAAAACTTCTCTCATACGAACTTGTTCCAATACAATAAAACTTATAAGAATAAACAATTTAAATTAAATAAATGGTATTCCTTTGTATTTGCTCAAACAAAATTTTTATTTTAGGTTCTAATATATTTTGAATTTTATTTATTATTAATATTTTTTCTATTATATAAGAAACACACACACAAATACATTTTAAAATAATTTTTATATTTGAAAATTAATATAACATATATATTTTATTTTAAATTTGTTGTATTTATACTATAGTATTTTGGCTTAATTACAATTTTTTGTTCTCCATATTTACATAATTCACGAAATCGTTTCTCCTATTATAAATTTAAACTGTTTTGGTCTCTTCATTTTAAACTTAAACAGTTTTGTCCCCCTGTTTTAAATTTTAAACAGTTTTAATCTCCCTTTCATACTTTTACACTTAAAATTAACGATGTTTTCATTTATTTAAATAACAAATTATTTGTGAAACATTACAAATAATCGTATATAAACATATTGTTGTATTATAAACATATAAATATAAATTAAAAACAATAAAATGTCATCAATTTTTTTAAAAAAAAATATGATGTTGTACTTTAAACATACAAATATAAATTAAAAACAATAAAATGTCATCAATTTTCTTTAAAAAAATGTGAGAGGGGGGTTGAAATTGTTAGAATTTAAAATAAAGGGACTAAAACTGTTTGAATTTAAAGTAGAGACTAATATCGTGGATCAGGCAAAGCTGGATTGGAATACTAAAACTGTAATTTAACCTAATATTTATTATTTTTCTTTTATTAATATATTCTTATTTAATAAAATTTTCTCCTCTTAAGTATTCTATTATCATGATTAATAAGATTCAATAGCAAAAAATAATAATTTTATTAATGAAATCAACTTGGTTAATTATTTTAATTTTTTTTGTACAATTCAAATGTAATATTAAATTTAAAACACAAAGAACACATTTTACATCAATAACTATTAAAAATATATCAGTAATTTATATAAAAAAAGAATAAATTAGTAAAATTATCAACCTCTTTCATTAATTTATTATAATTTTTTAATACATTCAAAATAATTAATATAATAAATAATTTGAAATATGAAAAATAATTTAATATAATATACTCGGCCCTAAAGCAAGTCTTACTTTTAAATATAAGTCAATTTTTAAATATAAACTACATAATAAGAAACAATAACTCAAGATAATTCATCCTGAGATTTTGAATTTAACTCACGTTGATAATTTCGAAGAACTTATTAAACCTAATTCAATTAAATTTATATTAAAAAAAATATTTATTTTATTAAAAATAAATTTTATTTAAAAAATTATATGTTTAAATACCATTTTAAATAGAAAATAAAATTGAATTAATAAAAATTAAAAAATCATATTTAAAAGTTGTTATTAAACATGACTAGCGTATTGATCTGTCTAAACAATTTGTAAAATAACTAGTAATATTTTTATTATTAATAATATTTTTTCTCCTCTAACTTTAAAAAAAAAAAAACTCTCATAGAAACTTGTTCCATTAAAATAAAATTTACTGAAAAATATAATTTAAATTAAATAAATGATGATTTATTTATATCTATATAATGATAGCATCGAATACCAGATGCTTCGCCACTATAAGACTTCTGTTGACTTTTGCCTTTCTTCTTGTCGAACTTATCATCCTTTCGCAAGAATTTTTCTTTAACGGCCAAACCTTCACCAACAGTCGAAGATTTTTGCTCCTTTCGTTCGTTCAAGTCCTTAGAATACAAGGCTGATTGAACTTCTTCAAATGTCAGGGACTCCCTTCCATACAAGAGAGTTTCTTTGAAGTAAGCATGTGATCGAGGCAAAGAACACAATAGTAACAACGCTTGATCTTCATCATCGATCTTCACATCAATATTTTCAAGATCAAGAATCAGCTTGTTGAACATATCCAACTGCTCAGCTAACACTTTGTCTTCAATCATCTTGAATGAATACAAAGCTTGCTTCAGGTAGAGTCGATTTACCAGCGATTTGGTCATATACAAACTTTCAAGTTTCACCCGTAACCCTGATGCCGTCGTCTCCTTTGATACCTGTCTGAGAACCTTATCAACAAGGCTCAACAAAATTGCGCTATGTGCTTTCTCGATCATATTCGTCTTCTCTGCTACCGTCAATTCTGCATTCATGGCTGCCTCTCCCTTCAACGCTTCCAAGCAACCCTGCTGAACCAGTAGGACTTTCATCTTCAAGCGCCACAGACAGAAATCATTCACTCCGGTGAACTTTTCAATCTCATACTTTGTTGAAGGCATCTTCTTCACGCTCACCGCACCAATTTGTTGTGAATTCAATGCCAATAACAAAGTATAATGCAAGGAAAGGATAAAGAACAAAGAAGAAGAAGAACACAAGAATTGGTTATAACTGCTATTCTTTTAATTTCTCTTAGAAAACAAGATTACAAGTTTACAAGAATAACAAATAACCTCTCTCACCCTAAATTAGAATTTGCTGTGTACAATGATGAGAGACTAGTATGCTATTTATAATAAAACCTAACATACTAACTAATAGGATTTTTCCAGAAGGCCCATTACACAAGCAAACTTAATAAACAAGCTAACTTAACAAATTAGGGTTTAAACACTTGTGAGATATTGGATCAAACTCTAGTATTGTCGAAGGGTAGCTTCTTGGTTCGACAGTTCGACAGGGTTAAGCATGACGTCGAAGGTTGCTCACATGCTGGTGTCGAAGTGCGCATGATGTAGTCGAAGATGGGTCGAGCATGCAGGTGTCGAAGATGCTAGGGTTGTTAGCATGTTAAATTAGGTTTTAGTGTTTAAACCCTAATTTGTTAAGTTAGCTTGTTTATTAAGTTGGCTTGTGTAATGGGCCTTGCTGAAAAAGCCCATTAGTTAGTATGTTAGGTTTTATTATAAATAGCATACTAGTCTCTCATCATTGCTAAGCTGCAAATCCTAATTTAGGGTGAGAGAGGTTATTTGTTATTCTTGTAAACTTGTAATCTTGTTCTAAGAGAAAGTGAAAGAATAGCAGTTATAACCAATTATTGTGTTCCTCTTCTTCCTTGTCCTTTATTCTTCCTTGTTTTATACTTTGTTCTTGGCATTGAATTCACAACAAATTGGTGCGGTGAGCGTGGAGAAGATGCCTTCAACAAAGTATGAGATTGAAAAGTTCACCGGAGTTAATGATTTCGGTCTGTGGCGCTTGAAGATGAAAGCCCTACTGGTTCAGCAGGGTTGTTTGGAAGCGTTGAAGGGAGAGGCAGCCATGAATGCAGAATTGACGGCAGCGGAGAAGACGAATATGATCGAGAAAGCACACAACGCAATTTTGTTGAGCCTTGGTGATAAGGTTCTCCGGCAGGTATCAAAGGAGACGACGGCATCAGGGTTATGGGTGAAACTTGAAAGTTTGTATATGACCAAATTGCTGGTAAATCGACTCTACCTGAAGCAAGCTTTGTATTCATTCAAGATGATTGAAGATAAAGTATTGGCTGAGCAGTTGGATATGTTCAACAAGCTGATTCTTGATCTTGAAAATATTGATGTGAAGATCGATGATGAAGATCAAGCGCTGTTACTATTGTGTTCTTTGCCTCGATCACATGCTCACTTCAAAGAAACTCTCTTGTATGGAAGGGAGTCCCTGGCGTTTGAAGAAGTTCAATCAGCCTTGTACTCTAAGGACTTGAATGAACGAAAGGAGCATAAACCTTCGACTGTTGGCGAAGGTTTGGCCGTTAAAGGAAAACTCTTGCGAAAGGATGGTAAGTTCGACAAGAAGAAAGGCAAAAGCCAGTCGAAGACTTACAGTGGTGAAGCATCTGGCATTCGATGCTACCATTGTAAGAAGGAGGGACACACAAGAAAGGTGTGCCCTGAACGCCTAAAATATCATGGAGGTAAGGATAATAGCAATGCTGCCATTGTTCAAGATGATTTCGAATCATCTGATGTTCTTGTGGTTTCAAGCAGTGACTTTAAGAAGGAGTGGATTATGGATTCAGGTTGCACTTGGCACATGACTCCAAACAAAGACCTGTTCGAGGAATTATGTGATCAAGATGGTGGATCAGTATTGCTGGGAAACAACAAGGCTTGCAAGATTGCAGGTGTTGGATCTGTGAGATTCAAGCTCCATGATGAGTCAATAAGGTTGTTGACTGAAGTCAGGTATGTTCCTGATTTGAAGAGAAATTTGATTTCTCTTGGTGAATTCGACAAGAAAGGATGTGTTTTCCAAGGAGAGAAAAGTATCCTAAGAGTCATGAAGGGTTCGAAGGAAGTCTTGAGAGGCGTGAAGAAACAAGGCTTGTATACCCTTGAGGTTGAAGTTGTAAGTGGTTCGACAAATGTTGCATCCACGAAACCTTTGTCGAAAAAAGAAATCTGGCACATGAGATTGGGCCATGTCAGTGAAAGGAGTCTGGTCGAATTAGGGAAACAAAATCTGCTTGGTGGAGACAAAGTCGAAAAGCTGAAGTTTTGTGAACCCTGTGTACTTGGAAAATCTTGCAGAGTGAAGTTCAACAAAGGCAAACAAAGAACACATGGATCCCTTGATTACATCCATGCTGGGGGCCTGCAAGGTGTGCATCACATTCAGGAGCAAGGTATTTTCTATCCATAGTAGATGATTATTCCAGAAAATTATGGGTATTCATCCAGAAGACTAAGGATGAAACCTTTGAGAATTTCAAAAGTTGGAAGACTCTGGTTGAAAATCAGACTGGCAGGAAGGTCAAGAGGTTGAGAACCGACAATGGCCTTGAATTTTGCAATGAGGCATTCGACAGTTTTTGTGCTGCCTCTGGTATTGCAAGGCACAGAACTACTGCAGGTACTCTACAGCAAAATGGTTTGGCTGAAAGATTTAATCGAACTATTTTGGAGAGAGTCAGATGCATGTTGACTAGTGCGGGGTTAAAGAAGGTGTTCTGGGCTGAGGCTGTTTCGACAGCAACATATCTGATAAACAGATGTCCTTCGACAGCGTTAGATATGAAGACACCTGAAGAAGTTTGGTCGGGACATCCACCAGATCTCGACAAACTGAGAGTATTTGGCTGCGTAGCCTATGCTCACATTAGGCAAGACAAGGTCGAACCTAGAGCTCTAAAATGCATGTTCATGGGATACCCTGAAGGAGTCAAAGCTTATAGGCTATGGTGCCTAGAGCCAAGTCAGACGAGGTGTATCACCAGTCGAGATGTAGTTTTCAATGAAGCTGAAATGGCTTTTAAGAAAACTGATGATGTTGGTCGAAGTACAGAAACATCTGACGAAGAGCTGGAACAGGTAGAGATTCCTGTTGAGGTGGAGCATGTTGATGCTGAATTGCATATCCCAGATGAAGTCGAAGAAGAAGCAGAAGATGCTGAAGTTGAGGAAACTGACGATGACTACCTATTGTCGAGAGATAGGTCGAGAAGAGTCATCAAGCCACCTCAGAGACTTGGATATGCAGATCTTATAGCTTATGCCTTAATCTCTGCAAGTGAGGTTCTAGACGAAGAACCTAGAGACTACAAGGAAGTTATGAGGAGTCGAAATAAGACTGAATGGCTGAAGGCCATGGATGATGAGATGAAATCTCTTCATGATAATCATACTTAGGAACTGATCAAGAAACCTGTTGGGGCAAGGTTAGTCAGTTGTAAATGGATTTTCAAAGTTAAGGAAGGAATTGAAGGAGTGACGTCGAAAAGATACAAGGCAAGGTTAGTTGCAAGGGGTTTCACTCAGAAAGAAGGTGTCGACTTCAATGATGTGTTTTCTCCTATTGTGAAACATAGGTCCATTCGAATGTTACTTGCCATGGTAGCACAGTTCGATCTTGAACTGGAACAGATGGATGTGAAGACTGCGTTCTTGTATGGTGATCTAGATGAAACGATCCTGATGAGGCAACCTGAAGGGTATGTCGAAAAGGGGAAGGAAGATTATGTGTGCAAGTTAAAGAGATCTTTGTATGGGCTGAAACAATCTCCTCGACAGTGGAATAGGAGATTCGACAAGTTCATGGCACGCATAAGTTTCATTAGAAGTCAGTTCGACCACTGCGTTTACTTCAGATTTCGACCTGGTAATTCATTTGTTATTTTGTTGCTTTATGTGGATGATATTCTCATAGCAAGCAACAATGTTGAAGATGTGACGAGGGTGAAGGCTGAACTCAATAAGGAGTTCGATATGAAGGATCTGGGAGCTGCTTCCAGAATTCTTGGAATTGACATTCGAAGAGATAGAAAGAAGTCTAAGTTATGTTTATCTTAAGAGGCATACCTACGGAAGATTCTTGAAAAGTTTGGTATGTCGAATTCGAAGCCAGTTGTGACTCCAACAAACCCTCAATTCAAGCTGAGTATTGATCAGTGTCCCAGTACTGATGTGGAAAGAGCCTATATGAATAACATCCCATATGCTAATATAGTAGGTTCTTTGATGTATGCTATGGTCTGTACTAGACCCGACATAGCATACGCAGTAAGTCTTGTAAGCAGGTACATGGCGAATCCTGGAAAGGCTCACTGGCAAGCATTGGAGTGGATTTTAAGGTACATAAATGGGTCTCTAAAAAGAGTCCTAATTTATGGTGGAGCCTTGGGTGAAGATGGTAACGCAGCAATTGGAGGATATGTCGACTCTGATTATGCAGGTTGTATGGATTCCAGAAAATCTATTTCTGGATATGTTTTCACTATGTTTGGTACAGCCATTAGTTGGAAAGCAACACTTCAGAAGGTTGTTGCTCTATCAACCACTGAAGCGGAGTATATTGCCTTAACTGAAGCTGTGAAAGAAGCATTATGGCTTGAAGGTTTTGCAAAGGAGCTGAAACTTC
>NC_081180.1:82047989-82062989 GCF_029867415.1 Vicia villosa | reverse complement strand
AGCCAAATTAGTGCTTATTGACAAGGGAACACCATTTTGTTTCGTCCAATTTGCGAACACTTTGGCAATAGTCATCCTCACATGGATAATTTTGGGTGAGGCCACCATTCAAACAATTATTCATCTAGTTTCTTCAACATGCAACAAAAGTCAAGCGCTTTCTCATTTAGGAGTATTTCAATGTCACCACACGTATCGAAAGACATATTTACCCTAAGAATGAAACCAACCATACCATCAATCATTTCAATATTTTAACGATGAATTTTTCTTTACCCACCTCCCTATGGGGGTCACCCCCAGCGAAAAACCAAAACTGCCCCTACTTCGGAGATTCATCTCCGAAGTTTTTTTTTTTTTTTGAATTTTTTTTAACTTCGGAAATGCATCTCCGAAAAAACCAAAAAAGTGGTGTTTTCGGAGATGCATCTCCGAAGTTAAAAAAATTTAAAAACGTGAATATTTTCGGAAGTTCATTTCCGAAAATATTCCTGCATATACAAATTTCCCTCCTTCACTATTTCATCATTTTTCTCCAAAACATCTCAAAACCCTCTCCAAAACCCAATCAATCTCCATCCATTTTTCGCCCTAAAATCAAGTTTCAAACCGTTGATCACGTTAAAGGGAGCATAGAATGCTTTGATGAATGCGGTCGATACCGTCTTCCCGACATCTACCGCTTTACTTTGCCGGTATCACATAACTTGCAACGTGAGAAGCAAGTTGAAACCCGCGGTTGGGACAAAAGATAGGCCGGATGAAAATGGTAAAGTTGTCAAAGTCGGTGTTGTGGTTGATAGGATAATGGCGGAATGGAGGGAAATTTTGGATGCATACTCCGAAGAGGTGTATACCGAGAAATTGGTACACTTTAGGTCTTCCATATCTCGAACGGGTTTGAATTTTTTGTTTCATGAAGCTAAGCGGTCGGAGACCACGGGGACGGATAGTTCATTATGTGGGTGCACCATTAGAAAGACATACGGCCTTCCATGTGCTTGTATACTTGCAAAAAAGAAAAAGTTGAATTCACCCATACGCATGGATGAGGTAGCCGACCATTGGAAGAAACTTCGTTTTGATGATTTTGACCCGCCGAAAGAAAATGACTCCAAAATCACCATCTCCGACGAGTTGGAAGTGATAATGGAGAAGTTTGCTAAAGCGAACGACACAACAAAAATGCATATTAAAGAACAATTGCGAAAGATCGCATTTCCGGAGACCACCGATTTGAAACCGCCATCTCAACCGGTTAAGACGAAAGGTGCACCGAAAAAGTCCAAAATTACACAAGATGACACGTCAACAAAACGATCTCCTTCCTACTTTGAACATGTTGATGCATCGTTCCCGAAAATTCATGAGACACCTAAGTCCAAGTGTAGTGGTAACAAAGGTGCCCGTATTTCGAAGCCACCCCGCACACCGCCGATAAAAAAAATCACCCATTGTCTACATTGATGAGATGCCACTTTTTATGCACAAATATATCGATAACATCGTTGATGTTGCAGGCGACGGCAATTGTGGATATCGGGCCGTTGCGGGTTTGCTCGATAAAGGGGAAAATAATCACACTTTAGTCCGACGGGAACTTAATGCGGAGTTGACTTCGTATCGGGACATCTACGGCCGACTATATGAAAATCAAGAAAAGTTTGCGAAAATTCATGATTCACTTGTTCCATCACTTACCAGTATCGCTCCGGTCTCGAAGTGGATGTCATTCCCCGATATGGGTCATCTAATAGCAAGTGCATATGATATTGTATGCGTCGATTTGACGAGGTTTGGACTATGTGAGACTTTCTTTCCACTTCATAGTCGACCGCCATTGGATTCGTCGGGCCGGATCATATGCATCGGGTATCTACGATCGCGGCACTTCGTCCAAGTGTTTTTGAAACCGGGATGTCCTATACCGGCTACTTGTTGTCAATGGACCGCACATCGTTCAAATGAGGCGGAGACTTGGCCGGATCCTTTCGTTTCAAGAATGGCGGAGTTTGAAGAAATGATGAGCCAAGAGCGCGAGCAAAATAGAGAGCGGTCGAAGAACGTGCCTATTTTGGACTTAGGATCCACCGATTGGTTCGGTGAATTTTAGTTCGTTCCGGATCGTTTTTGGTTTGTAATGACCATTTTTGTATGTATTGTTGTTTATCATGTAAAATCAGACCGATTCAATACATATATAATATAAGTATGTTTTATGTCATCTTTGTCTAATTTATGTTTAATGTACCTTCCATTTGTTCAATTTACACAACACACTAAGCAATCAACAAAATGCAAAATTTATGTCTGTTTCTGCATAATTCGGAAATGAACTTCCGAAATATACATCTCTGCCTCCTATTTTCGGAAGTTCATTTCCGAAAAGTCCCCTGAGGCAGGATAAGGTTTGTTGGGCCATCAATGCTCCAATAAGTCTATAAATACTACACACTCTTCTTCATCCTCTTCACACCACAAAACACAAATGACACAAACCTACCCCCACCTAGCATTCGTCTACTTTGAAACCGGCTACCCGATGCCGTTCCAATTTCGCTTCTCGTGCGACACGCCGTTTGCGGAGTTGATAACGTCGCTTAACACGCTTTTGCACTATCCCGAGAATCGAAAGGTTGTCAAGCTCGAGTACCGCTCGCCATCGCTTAACGATGATGGAGGCATTAAGTTCACACCTTTTGAGATCAAGAACGACGAAGATTTAGCGGTTTTGTGGACAACGTTCGACCGATTTTCTTCGAAAGGCCCGATCGAGATGGACGCGAAACTTCAAAGATCGGCGGACGACGTTATCAAAATGTTGACTCATCCCCACCTACCCGTGTTCAACAATATGTAACTTTAATTTTCAGTAATATTATCGTTGTAATCTTCACCCGATTAAATAAAGCGAATCGTTGTTGTTTTTCATTTTTCTTCTGTCCAGACATAAATTCGGAGGTTCATTTCCGAATTCCTTCAAGAGGGGTGCGTTCGGAGATGAACTTCCGAAAACACCACATTTTCTGAAAAGTAACTTTATTTCAGAGATGCATCTCCGAAATCAATATTTTAAATTAAAAAAAAACACGTTTTCGGAGATACATTTCCGAAAACACCTTTTTTTACAAAAAAAGTACCTTTTCGGAAATGAACTTCCGAAACAAGGGGTAGTGTGGTAAATTCACCAGGGGTGGGCAAGAACGTTAGGAGGTGGGTGAAGAAATTTTCTTTAACCATTCTATGAATGTGCTTCACTTATTAAGTTGCATGTACTAACATCAAACTTAATTTTAATATGTAACTAGTTTCCTGCGATTTGGCATTACCCAATAGTTTTCTATAATACCAACTCTTTCTTAATGTCTCATGATTTCTTTTGGGACTTTAAATCAATATACTTGTGCATTTAAGACATGAACATCATATTTGTCCCTTACGTCTACAAATATCATGTGATTCAAGGAAAACTACAAATCTATACATTCCTTTCTTAAAAAGCGGTTCAAGTCCTCTTCTCCCGATAAATTTGCTATCATATATTTAAGTTCAGTATTAATAAAAATGTCTTATATTATGTGTATAAAATTATATCTCTTTTGAAAATTAATTACTTTAATCGTTATATATTATTCGAATAAATTCATAAATTTGGGTTTATAAATTATCCTAAATCTTAATAAAGTTTCTTAATATCACTTTTATCAACAAAATTACATTGATTACTAAGTTAACAATACCCATGATATGATTTTTACTAAATTATTGATATTATTTTACTCAATAAAATAAGGTGTAATTTGTTGTCTAGGTTTCAATTTGTAACAACAATATATTTATATTAGGGATATGATCAATATATTGAAGAAGGGAACAATATATTTTGAAGAAGACAATATATTCAACAAAATTATTTTTTTTTTTTAAAAGTGACATTATTTTGAAGAAGGGAGCAAAAGACTATCATACTATCCTATTGATAGTGAGGGCTTTCATTATAACAAGGGCAATCAGACAACGGATAAAGGTTATGCAAAGAAATTCCTATATTTGCTAACTTGTGTGCGATAGTTATATTCTCTATACACATGAGTTTTCAAAATGTTCATATTTAGAGTTCTAGCAAGACGATTCATCCATATATTTTTTACGAGTTAAAGAACCATGCAAGGAGTTTTAATAACTAGAGAATCAAGCTAGAACCATGCATTAAACACTACAACTCTGAGTTGAGCTTTGCCTTCTTGAAGCTTTTCTATATGTTTTCTTCTCTAAGGTATTATTTTTCACTTAAAAACCTATTATTTGTTTTCATTTATAATTTTTTTTAAATAAATGTACTAGGATTTCTATTTCTCTATGAAATTTCATCAAAGCTAGAGCTTATTGGGAAGGGAACACATTTCGTTTCCTCCAAACACGCAGCGTTCTGGCAATTTGCAAACACACTGGCAATAGTCTTCAACACATGGATAATTTTAGGTTAGGCGACCAATCAAACAATTATTCATTTAGTCTCTTTAACATGCAACAAAACTTTATCATGCTCTCATTCTGGAGTATTTGAACATCACCACACGTGCTGAAAGACATATTCACATTAAGAACGAAACCAACCATACCATCCATTATTTCAATTTTTTACCATATTATGAATGTGTTTCACTTCTTAAGTTACGTGTACTAACATAAAACCTATTATTAATATATGACCCGTTCCCTTAGAGTTATCATTACCCAGTAGTTTCCTACAATATTACCAACTCCTTCTTAACGTCCCATGATCTCTTTTGGAACTTTAAATAAATATTCATGTGCATTTAATACATGAACGTCTTATTCGTTCGCTTCTAAGAAATTAATTACAATATTCATTATATAATATTCTATCAAAATCCACGACATATTAAGTAAACAAATCATATTAATGATTATCTAAATTAAAACGAATTTGTTAATAAATTAACCTAAATCTTAATAAAGTTTACTAATATCATTTCTATCAATAATATAACATTGATTATTATTTTTTACTGGTCATTGATTACAAAGTTAATAATATTCATGCTTTCATTTTAACTAATATTACTAATCTTTATTTAATAAAAAAAGTTGTAAATTGATGTCAAGGTTTCAATGTAAATAAATTGTTGATATTTATAAATATCAATGTTGGAGATTTATAAATATCAACAACTTATTTGCATTAATACATAGATATTAAGAAGTGTTGCCGCCAGGAGTTGAACCTTAGACCACTAGTTCACACTCATTTAACTCCTTTAGTGCATTACCAATTGAGCTACATTACCCACTTGTTGAATTTAATATATATATATATATATATATATATATATATATATATATATATATATATATATATATATATATATATATACACAACCAAAACAAAATTACTTTTTAAAAAAATGACAGATTTATAAATATCAACAACTTATTTGCATTAATACATAGATATTAAGAAGTGTTGCCGCCAGGAGTTGAACCTTAGACCACTAGTTCACACTCATTTAACTCCTTTAGTGCATTACCACTTGAGCTACATTACCCACTTGTTGAATTTAATATATATATATATATATATATATATATATATATATATATATATATATATATATATATATATATATACACAACCAAAACAAAATTACTTTTTAAAAAAATGACGATATTTTGAAGAAAGGAGCAAAAGACTATCATACTAGCAAAAGGAAAAGTTGAGCGATAAAGCCTATTGATAGTGAGGACTTTCATTATAACAAGGGCAATCAGACAACAAATAAAGGTTATACAAAGAAATTCCTAAATTTGCTAGCTTGTGTGTGCGATAGTTATATTCTCTATACACATGAGTTTTCAAAATGTTCATATTTAGAGTTCTAGCAAGACAATTCATCCATCTATTTCTTACGAGTTAAAGAACCATGCGAGGAGTTTTAATAACTAGAGAATCAAGCTAGAACCATGCCTTCAACACTATAACTCTGAGTTGAGTTTTGCCTTCTTGAAGCTTTTCTATATGTTTTCTTCTCTAAGGTATTACTTTTCACTTAAAAACCTACTATTTGTTTTCATTTATAATTTTTTTTGAATAAACGTACTAGGATTTCTATTTTCTATGAAATTTCATCAAAGCTAGAGCTTATTGGCAAAGGAACACATTTTATTTCGTCCAAACACGCTACATTCTGGCAATTTGCAAACACGCTAGCAATAGTCCTCAACACATGGATAATTTTAGGTTAGGCGACCATTCAAACAATTATTCATTTATTCTCTTTAACATGAAACAAAATTTTATCACGTTCTCATTCTGGAGTATTTCAACATCACCACACGTATTGACAGACATATTCAAATTAGGAACGAAACCAATCATACCATCCATTATTTCAAATTTTTTGACCATATTATGAATGTGTTTCACTTCTTAAGTTACATGTACTAACATCAAACTTAATATTAATATATGACTCGTTCCCTTAGATTTATCATTACCCAATAGTTTTCTACAATAATACCAACTCTTTCTTAACGTCTCATGCTCTCTTTTGGAACTTTAAATAAATATTCATGTGCATTTAAGACATGAACGTCTTATTTGTTCCTGACATCTACAAATATCACTTTAGGCAAGGAAAAGTACAAATCTATACATTCCTATCATAAAAGGTGGTTTAAGTCCTCATCTCCCAAGAAATGTGCTATCGTATATTCAAGTTCGGTATTAATACTAATATTTCATATTATGTGATGAAAGATATATCGCTTCTAAGAAATTATTTACTATATTCATTATATAATATTCTATCAAAATCCACGACATATTAAGTAAACGAATCATATTAAGGATTGTCTAAATTAAAACGATTTTGTTAATAAATTAACCTAAATCTTAATAAAGTTTCCAAATATCATATTTATCAATAATATTACATTGATTAATATTTTTTAATGATCATTTATTACAAAGTTAATAATATTCTTTCTTTCATTTTAACTAATATTACTAATCTTTATTTAATAAAAAAATTTGTAAATTGATGTCTAGGTTTCAATCAAAATAACAATAATATTTATTTATATTTAGGTGTTAATGTAAACAAGTTGTTGATATTTATAAATATCAACGTTGGAGATTTATAAATATATATTATGAAGTGTTGCCGCCAGGAGTTGAACCTTAGACCATTAGTTCACATTCATTGGTGACTTGGTCCCAAGTATCTGTCTACTCAACCTATCTCTGTCCATAGGTCAGCCAATTCTTCTACTGAACAGTCTGCTACTAAACAAAGCCTAAACAATCCATCTGACAATAATCTTTATCAAGACCTACCCAATCCCACTGTGCATAGTACATGGCCTGCTGAATCCCATTCTCCAAATGGTAATAACTCCACCAGTATGTCTAGACAAAACAATCATGTACCAAGTAACGACAATAGTTTAAATCCTACTCAAATATGTGTCCCACAATTGGATGAAGTTAAACAAAGCCTTTTATGCAACGCCTCTAAACCCCAACAGTCTAGCTCAAATAGAGATTCTAGTTTAATGCAAGACTTAAGTAGCACCTTTTGCTCTAAAGAACTTACTATGTCATCTTGCATTCCTATATCTCAATCATCTTAGTCTCCCTCCATTGGCACTAGCATAACAGTTCATTCCCTTCTTGAAAATAATCACCAATATGCTTACTAGAGCCAAAACTGGCAAGTCAAAACCAAAGTGTTTTTAGTCCACACTGAGTCTGAGCCAACTAGCATTAAGCAAGCCATGTCCAAACCTGAATGGGTAAAGGCTATGACAGATGAGTTCAATGTTGTACAAGCCAACAAAACCTAGACCTTGACCACCCTACCTCCTAACAGAAAGGCATTAGGCTGTAAATGGGTATTTAAGATCAAAGAAAATGCAGATGGAAGTATTAACAAACACAAAGCAAGCTTGTGGCTAAAGGCTTCCATCAAGAACAAGACTTTGATTACACTAAAACGTTCTCTCTAGTGGTAAAACCTACCACTATTAGAGTTATTTTAACTCTTTCCATCACACACAAATGTGACATACAACGCATTGATATCAATAATTCCTTTTAGAATGGTACTCTTCATGATGACGTATATATGACCCAACCACCTGGTTTTATGAGTCCTAATAAAACTCTTGTTTGCAAGCTTCACAAAGCTATATATGAAAAACTGACCCAAGCATTTGTAGAGTTTGGTTTCACCACCTCTAAGTATGATAATTCTAGATTTGTATACTCGAAACAAGGTATCTCCTTATATGCTCTAGTGTATGTTGATGATGCTTATCAATGGATCAAATGCAGCACTTATTCAAACTTTGATCACTAAATTACATCATAATTTTGCTCTAAAGAGACTGGGTCTGTAACACCCTTCTAAAACCCCACGATTTTCTCGAATATTTTTAATAAATAAATAAACGTAAAGCAAAACAAGGATGTCACATCTTCATAAAACCTCACGTAACAATTAATCCTTCTATGTAACACGGGTTGTAAAATATTTAAACATAAATAACATCTTTAGTGCCATTAATCAAATTATTTCAAACTTCGCAGCAGAATAAATATCTCTTAGAAACTTCTTCATAAATTAATCATTACCATGAAAAGTAGTTCAAACATAGATAAAATCATCATACTTCATATTTATAACTTCGTGATTATAAAAGTAATACAAAATCTTCAAAATAACAAAATGCTCAAGGTTCACAATCAATCGATCTCAATCCCGATGTTACATATCAGAAAAAGACCCACTAGACTCAACGAAACTAAATAGCGCATTCTGAAGCTACCTCTTATGCTTATTGCAATAAACTTTATCACCTGCGCATTACCCACGTGGAGGTAACATTCAAACAGGCAGGGTGAGTAAATCCCAATCATCATAAAAAGCATAAGTAATAGATATAGTATTCATGGCATAAGAATAACAATATCATGGCATCAATTACGACATCTATAATACAACGTCAATTCGACAATTCTTCTTACCAAACATCCAACAAATACATCAATTAATTCAAGTATTTAATACATCATAATCATTATAAAAGACATAAGGAATATATATAGCAGTCATATCAAGGAAACAACAATCATATAACATCATTTAATACATTACATCATATAACAATAATTACCAGTTCTTCATATCATAGCATCATCAATTCAAGAATAAATCAAATACATCATTTAAAGTATACCAAACATCATCTTCCAAGAATCAATCAAATACATCACATATTCCAAGTATTATGCAATGCCACAAATAATGAAATGCAACTTCATAAGACTCATGCATGTGGTACCAAAACATCACTGATGACTTAGTCATCATTATTCTCCAAAAATCCCCACCAATAGGATCAATTCCCGCTTGGAATCGGAGCACCTCAGAAGTTTCACTAAATTCACACTATATGATTGAGGCCATCATTGGACCAAAACGTCCTAACATCACCGAATAAATATCCTACAAACTTCACTGGACAAAAGTCCCGCAAATGCGATGAATGCATGATGCGCTACACCATATAAGGAAAGGTTTATAAAAGAAACAGAAAAAAGACCTTTAAGAAATTCTGGGTAAGGGGGTAGGTTATACAAAGGGAAGGTGTTAGCACCCTTTGTATCCATGGTTATCCATGGGCTCTTAAGTTTGCTTAGCTCACTTGTTTTTCGATCACTTTTCAATTGCTCGGAAATTGCTCATATGTGGTTTCAAATACCTTTGTAATTTGAATTTTGTAATGATCCGTGTGTGGATGTATACAAAATGCTTGTTTATCTTTCGAAAGATGTTTTGAAAAGAACGTTAACTTTGTAATAACCCGTGTTTGGATGTATACAAAGTATTGTCTTTTTTGAAAGTTTTGAAAAATCAACAGTGTATGAGAATTTTGTTTGTTTTGATTTGAGCAAGCAAACTAGGAGGTCTACCCTGAGTTGTAAGGTCTTTATCCTATTTCCTTTAAAAATCTATCCTTTCACCGGATATAAAAGCAAGGTTCGATTTTGTACTCAAAACAGTGGAATTTTGACTTTGATTTTGAAAGGAATGAGAAGGGATTACCTTAAGAGGTGCAAGTGTGATTGTGATTGGATTCAGATATTTTATCTTTGAAGTTAGTGATCTAACGGTTCAATTTTATCTTTGACATACACGCAGTTTATATGTGCTGGAAATTAAAATGCGGAAATGTAAAGTGCGGAAAGTAAATCTACGCTATTACATCGATTGTGCGGGAAACGTAAACTAGCCTATTTACATGAATTTGACATCCTATACATTTATCTAGGAATTTTAAATTGCAAGAAAAATAAAAGGCATGTTTTTGGAATTTTTATGATTGGTTTTAATTATAATTAATGCATGATTAATTAAATTAAAATGAAGAAAAAAGATGAAAATAGATTTAAACCTAGAAATTAAGTTTAAAATATGTACAAAATATTTGTTAATTAGTTTTAAAACAAAACTAATTTTTTTGGAATTTTTGAAATTGATTGGAAATTGATTAAGCTAATTAATACATAATTATACAAATAATTATACAAATAATTAAAACTTAAAAAGAAAATTATTCAAAATATGTACAAAATTAGTTTATAATATATAAACAATGTTTAACACAAAGAACAATTTTTTTTATGATTTTTTGATTGGTTAGAATAATTAAAAAGCCAATATATAAATATATACTAATTAATTATGCAAAATATTAAAATTTTGAAGAAAATAAAATATTTTTATTTCAGAAAATAATATATTATTTTAGAAGTCTAAAAATATTTTTTGTGTATTTTTTGGATTTTTAAAACTATTTTTAATTAATTTAACAAAGAAATTAAAATAAAATAGAAAATAAAATAGAAAATAAAAAAGGATATTGATCCTGTGTGGAAATCAATGAAGGAGTATGGTGTGGTGAGAGATCTGGCACGTTGGATCTGACTGGAAGTGAATCAGAGGGCTCAGATTTTGAGGAGCATGACAAAAGCATGGACAGCGTAACACAGGATCCAAGAATTTGAATAAAAGCTGGCGCGCGCATTCTGGCCAACCAGAGCCTGCCACGCCTTCATCTTCTTCCTCTCTTCGTTGCTATAGGCTCTGCAACTGTAGGTAAAGCCTTTAGTGACGGTTTTCGTCCGTAGCTACAAGACCTGCACATGTCAAAATTTCATACAAGCAATATAAATTACTTAGGAGACCATGGTTAAGCTTAAAATCGTCCCCTGAGTTCAAATATGTCATTGGTTTCTTCTAATTTTGCCTAAATCAGAGGATCCCAAATTTTAGCTTAAGAACCCTAAAATGGTATCTTCGTGTGTAAGCATCTAAAACTCAATTAAAGCTCCAGAAATGATCTACACACCACACCAAGTTCAAATATATGTCTACATCGTGCTAGATATGCTTGGGTTATGAGACACAAGTCAGTTTTAGTTTGGATGAATCGAGACCTGTAGCGTTTGATTCAAGGAGTTTCAGAGCTTGCAAATGATCTGGATATGTTCAGTGAAGTTCAAGGAACGTGTTTGAGTGTTTAGTTTGAATGGAAAGTGACTTAAATTTGGAATTCGAATTTCAAAATTCTTTGAATATTTTAAGAGATTACAAGTGTGTTACAAGCAAGAGTTTTGCTCTCAATTTCTGTCTCTCCTCATTACTGAAGTGCTATAGCCTATTTATAAGCATTAGAGTGCTTAGAAACTAAGCCAAAAGCATTGATGAGTTTTTTTGGAATCTTGACTTTTTCAACATTGGTAGCTTTGCCTTTAAGCCACCATGGCTTGATTTTCTTCTTCTCCTCTGCTGTACTTTGCTTTGGGACAGAGTTGAATGAGTCATGCTTGGAATACAAGCTATTCTTTATCCATTTCATTTTCTTTTTAATTTTAATCTTAAAATAAGATAAAATTATGCCAAAAATGGATAAAAAATGATGTTGGCTTAGTCTTGGTCGTGGGAGGCCCATATCATCATGGAAATGATGTTTGAATGCTGAAAACTTGGCCCCATTTGGAAAAAAATGCCATTTTGAACAATGTTGATTTCATGTATTTTCCCAAAATTTAGCCAACTTCAACAAGGTGTAAATCCTTCAATTTTTGTCATATGAAGGAGATCTTGCACTTTTTGGAAACCTCAAAGAGTCCTCTAACCAATGCCTTTGGTCTCATGTCAAAATGATTTTTTAAGCTCCTTGTGTGTCCTTTTGAAAAAAGTGTCTTTTTGTTGACTTTGAAAATGACCTGTAATGTCTTTGATCATATTTTTCAAATGGTGAATCCAATGACCATGGGATCAATGGCATTTGAAAGATAATTGAATTTCCTTCAAAACAAGCTTTGGTTTGAATTTTTTGGATGAAGGATGAGAGAGTTATGATCAGTCAAAGTTGAGTTGACTTTTCAGGCAAAAACTCTAATTTTGAATCTTAGGGTTTTGTTGATTTTTGATCTTTCCTTGATGAATTATGATCATCCAATGATCAAATGATGAATCCTTTGACAAAATATGGACTTTGACAAAAAATTTCATTTTTGACTGTCTGTTGACTTTTTTGGTCAAACGGTCGTCTGTTGACTGTTTGAGCTGCTGACGGTGCGTCTGAGTGAATTGAAGTTTGAAAATTTGTATGATGGTACTTTGATATATATGGATGTGTATGAAATCCATTTGAGCTCTCAAAAACTTGTTGCTCCTGTAAAAACAAGAAAAACCCTAGTCAGGGACTGTTTATGTAGGAGACAGTTAAGCGTACCTGATTTTTGTGCAGTGTTGAGTCTCTGCTAATCGCGTGATATTCAGAAGACTTCTAGAACAAAAAATCTTGGAATTTTGAATTGTGAAAGATTGATTTGATTGATGGTACAAAACACTGAGAATTGTACTGCCAGCAGTTTGGCTGTCAACTGACTGTTCAGGTATTGATGTAGCAGTTAGAGTGAAAAATCAACAGTCAAAGTTAATTTTCTTTTTTGTTGTTTTTTGTTTTTGTTTTATGTGAAAAATGAAAGTTTATTTACATGACTTGTTAGAAAAACACAGACATAATAAATAACTAATATTTACGGTATGCGGGCAAAATTACCGATAATAACCCTGAAAATCATTTAATGCACAGAAATAGGAATATTTGACTGGCAGAAAACACACAAAATATTATCTTAGTAATTAAGAAAATTTATGACAAATAGTACAACATTTAATACTGACAGTACAAATATCACATACTATATTGAACAGTACGACGAATAAACGGTACATTTAAGAAATAAGAAATACGGCAAATTTTAAGAATGCCGATTAATGACCCATGCTATGAACAATAACATGTAGATGATTGGGAGTGCAACCATTGCAGGTCCACACTCTTCAGGACTATGCATGCAGAAGAAAGTCATGATCACCGTAGCAATGGTGATGACTGTAAGAAACAGTGTCTCTATCCACTTTGCCATTCTTGTTAGGGAAGAAGAGAAAATAGATATGAGGTAGGAATTTGAAAGATGAGTTGGAATTTGATGTGAGATTTTATGGAAGGAAATGAGAGGTATTTATAGAATGGAAAGAAGGAAAGAGACGTTGGGGAATGATGTGATTCCGTACAAAAGGAAAATTTGAGTGGAAGTAAGATTTGAAAGAAAGTGTATGATAGTGTTGAAAAAAAGAGAGATTTGATTTTTGAAAAAGAGATTTGAAAAGATTTTTGAAAATAATGGAATATAGTACAAAAATTAGTGGGAAACAAAAGATAATAATAATCTACTTGTTACCAGTACAGTCTGAGTTTCCTGATTCTGCGCCTGCAAAAAGATTTAACTCTGTACCAATTGTGTCAGTACCATTTATCTGTAAATAAATAAATAGCATGTGTGAAGTAATAAACAGTATTTGGTGTTTGCGTAAGAATAAATTCAACTGCAAGCCAAATTACTGTATAAGAAAAATTCTAAAAACTAAGTATTTCATATGTCAGGATATTTGTTGAAATAAAAATCCATGATTATATGAGACCCTTAATTTTCAGATTGGAGTTTTCTTGAAAAATATGTGGGCAAATTTTGGGGTATAACAGTTGCCCCTATTCAATCTTCTTAAACCTGAAGAGATTGTCTGAAATCTGAAGGTAGAAGATGATTGAATATTTAGATGCCCTGAAAATTTGCACTTACCTTGATCAGAAGAGATGTTGGAAGTTGCATTTGAATGTCGTCTGCGAAATGTTGTTGGCAGATTGAAACATTACCTGAGATGGGCTTTCAGATGCCACCTGGTAAATGGGTTGAGGGTTTGTTCATCAGAATGAATCCATTGATTATATCTTGATGAAGGATTTGACAGTCTTTGTGTTGACTGTTTCGGAACCGTCCAAGGTTACCGCTTTAAGTCTTGGAAGATAATCGTTACGGAACTTGTTCAAAGTTTTTCCGATTTAGATTTTGGAAGTTGATCATTGTGGAACCGTCTGAGGTATCGCTTTGGATCTGCAATGTTAGATCGTTCTGGAACCGTCTGAGGTATCGCTTTGGATCTGCAATGTTAGATCGTTCTGGAACCGTCTGAGGTATCGCTTTAGATCTGTAATGCTAGATCGTTTTGGAACCGTCTGAGGTATCGCTTTAGATCTGTGATGCTAGATCGTTCTGGAACCGTCTGAGGTATCGACTTTGATCTGTGATGCTTGTTTTTGAGTTGGTAAGTGATCAGAATGAATCTTTGGCTTGATTATATCTGAGAGAACCGTTCATGGAATTCAGGTAAACACGGCATGTGATTGAGAACATCTTTGTTGAAGATATCTGCCTACCTGAAAAATCAAGTTAGTGATATGCAATGTTTATGACGCATGCAAATGTGAGATATTCCCGGAGAAATATGCATGTTATGTTGTGCATGATGTATGATGTATGATGCATGATGTATGATG